>NC_142394.1:47500-152500 GCF_059441095.1 Idiotropiscis lumnitzeri | reverse complement strand
TACAGTGGGAGCACTGTTTACGAATGACCTGGTTATGAACCATTACATAACTATGCACAAAACTTTAGATTATAAACTCCCTCTGTTGATGTACTATTTTTGGTTTGTGAACTGTTTCATGTGTAAACATCATTGACTGCAGTCAGATGATGCAAGTAATTCGCTACGTTCATTATCCAAAGCACTTATTCTCACGATGCTCATGGACGTGATGGAGCCTTACCCATCCGTCTTTGAATTTGTTTCTTAAATGTTTTATAAATTTTCTTCTGGAGTTATAATCTTGAACATGTTTATTCATGTAAAAAAATTCACTATATAAATCTGAATTTTTGTATTATTATTATGATATTATTGTTGTAAAAAAAATGCAGAAAAGAAAGGCAATGAACAGAGAACTTTTATTCCGTTTCTGGAAAGTACTTCCTGAAAAGCACCTGGAAAAACAGTTTCCCGTGAAAACTTTGCTGAAAACCTTGTAGAAATTATATCCAGGTATTTAACTATTAATAATAAAAATGAAGCATCCCAATAATATAGATATAGAAATCTTGATAATAATAATTCGTAGTATCGGTGATACTTGTTTTGCTGTAAAACATTGAACAATACCTGTGAAACACTATAAATGGGTTGTTTTAACTGCATAAGAGGGCTTCACGATAAATCGAAATCTAATCGACATCGAGGTTTGACGTAGTGCAATTATCTAATCGCAAGACAGTGCAGTTTTGTATTGTTTTTCCTCTCTTCCCTAACCTTTGGCGTTTGATTGACAGACGAATTAGCCAACCAGAATTGTCGATGCTCGGATCTTAATGGTCCTGGCCAATCAGTGTTGTTGGCGAACACGTGTTAGTCTGCGCTCCAGTGCCTACAGTTAGCGCTGCCTGACAATAACACACTACACGTGCACCTCGGGTTTTTACTAGTATTGCCGCGTACTTCCGAAGTGGATGTAGAAGAAACTTCTGCCGCCGTAGATGAGGAGAGGGAGAAGCTCGTGCTAAAGAAGGGTGGTACGTCTCTTATTTGGACGTGCGGCGGACACGACAAAAATGACCCGTATAAAAATACAAACAAAAAAAACCATCAGATCCAGAGGCAACACGACCAATGCATTTCAACGTTTAAAACACCAGCACCGATTAGAGTATCAAGCCTGTCAAACAGATTTGAAATAAACAGATGAGGGCGAGGCAACAACTAGCGGGCATTCAATTGCTAAGCTAGCATCGCTAACAGTAGCATCCGCGTTATGAAAAAAATCGGAAAACTATGTCGTAAGTATTTGTGAGTACGGGTGACAAGCTCCCTCTCAGAGCGTCTTTTCAGCACTAATGGCAACATTGTAACTTGTGATCGTGCATGTCTGATACAAGCAATGGTGAATATGCTGCTTTTTCTAGCCCCCAAAAACTATCACAATACAATTCAATACAGTACAATCGCCAGAAGAGAGTGCCTTGTACTTTTTATCAAATGGTGACATTAGTGATTTGTATTGTTATAAAAATTTATCAAATTCTGTCTGAAACAAAACTGACTCACAATCGTAGTTTTGCGAGCATTGTGAAAAGTTTGTGTGTGACGTGTGGGTGTGTGTGCGCATGCGTGAGGAAGAGTGCAGTGGAGGATATGAGCGGATATGCTGGAGTGGCGAGCGAGGAAATGAGAGACAAGCTTAAAGGAAAAGTTAGTGTATAAAATAAAGCGAGTCGAAGCAGGAACAAATAACAGTAGCATTTTAATGCATTTTAACGTGTATAATACAACAAATCGCAATATTGGTCTGAATAATCACAATTAGGATTTTTTTTCCCCCCAAAATCGTGCAGCCCTCCTGCATAAGAAGTAGTTCTCTAAATACGAATGAAAAGATTTAAAAAATAGTCATCTTATAGCAGAACCGGACAGTGGCTTACTTTTTCACACCTCTGCCGAAGGTGAGATTGGTGGACAAGATCGGTATTATATTCAGCGATCAACCAATCATCCACCCCACCCCCCAAATAAAGGAAATTTATAGCAGTCCCAGCCAATCGGTCGGGGCTCCCCCAAAAAGCAATAAACCTTAAAGGGACGCTTGATTGACATTAAGATTGGCACTCATATAATTAGCATGTGAAAATGACATCAATACTAAACCACCCCCCCAGCAAAAAGACTAGGAGTGATTTCTGTTTTTTTAATCAGTGATGACATTTTTATTGCTCATTTAAAGTAGGCATTTTTCAAGTGTCGAGGCATAAGATGGGCAACCAACCAACTTCACTGCTGCCTTTTGCATTTTTCCAAACTGCAGTGTGAGCAGCAGCCTGCTGAGGAGGAGGACGACGATGACGAAGTAATTCAGCAGGAGGTAGATGCTGTGATTGTAGGAGGAAACGAGGAGGTGGAGGAGGATGAAGTAATTCAGCAGGCGGTTGAGGCAGTGATTGTGGAAGGAGGTGACGAGGTGGAGAAGATGGGACGTGTGGTAGTGCAGGAGGATGGCTGTCCTGCAGTGATTGTGGAGGAAGTGGCCAGCGCCCAAGTAGAGGAGTGTTACTCTGCACAGGTGTTGGTGTACGATGATGAAACTTACCTGATGCAGGATGTGGCTGAGGAGCAGGAGGTTGTCACTGAAGTGGTCGAGACAGGTGAGACAATACACAATAACAATATACAAAATCATCATTTTTGTTCTTGCATGGTTTGCCCTTGTGTGCTGGATCTTACACTGCAGGTCTAATATACTCTATTTTGGTGTGTATTAAGTTTTCCTTTTTACTCCACCACGCAACTCAAAACATTTTGTTGTGTACTATAAAACTATGCTAATGCTGTTTCATTTGGCAATATCTTTCTACCTTAGGATTTCTTTGTCGCTTTGGCAACTTTATTCTATATGGAATCAATTCATTTTTTGGGGGGCTAGAAAAAGCAGCATATTTACCTTTGCTTGTATCAGACATGCACGATCACAAATTACAATGTTGCCATTAGTGCTGAAAAGATGCTCTGAGAGGGACCTTGTCACCTGTACACACAAATACTTACAAGATAGTTTTCCGATGCCAATTTTTTTCATAACGTGAATGCTACTGTTAGCGATCTTAGCTTGGCTCGTGAATGCCCGCTAGTTGTTGCCTCCGAATTCGAATCTGTTTGACAGGCTTCATACTCAAATCGGTGATGGTGTTTTAAACGTTGAAATACATTGGTCATGTTACCTCAGGATCGGTTCCTTTTTTTTTTGATGCGGTTCATTTTTGTCAGATCCAAGATGCACGTTCAAATAATAGACGTACCGCCCGTCTATACCACGAGCATCTCCCTCTCCGCATCTACAGCGGCACAAGTTACTTCCATTGCGTCCACTTTGGTACACGGCAATCACAGGAAAAAACAGAGGATTACGCGTAGTGTTATTGTCGGACTGCGCTGACTGTAGGCACCGGAGCGCAGATGAACACGTGTTAGCCAACAACACTGATTGGCCAGCGCCATTAAGACCCGAGCATCGACACTTCTGGTTGGCTAATTCATCTGTCACTCAAACGCCAAAGGTTGGGGGAGAGGAAAAAATACAAAACCTCACTGTCTTGCGATTAGATAATCGCACTTCGTCAAACCTCAATGTCGATTAGATTTTGATTTATCGTGCAGCCCTACTAGTGATTATTTTAGTTTAGGTTTTTTTTTAGCACCGTGCGTTTCCTCAATTTTATTCATATAATTTCAGTCCGTTCTACATTAACAAAATGGATTGGTAATAAAAAAGAAAAGTAAAGTGTGTCTTTTTGTATTTATATTTAGTTATATTTAACTCAGCATTATGTATAGGTTTCCTTGATTGTATTTAGTAAACACTTCTTTTTTAAACTAATTTATTTATTCAGTAAACACTGCACGCCATATAGACTCCCATCAGGTCATCCGTCTGCTGCAGCTGTAGTGAACGAGCGCAGCGCTCCCTTGTGGTCTGAATGTGTAGCTACGGAGCCACACAAGTCTCCAGTTACGCATTTGCAAATTGCTACACGCATTTGTGACTCGTGCATGGAAGGACTGTAGCAAAAGTCACATGTAAGAACACAGCCAATCAAGAGGCACAGTGCGCATACAAATCAATGTACCATATTTTCAGGACCATAGGGCGCACTTTAAAGTCCCAAATCTTCCCCAAAACAAATGAGGCGCCTTGTAATGCGACACGCCTATTATATGGACTGAGCATCGCTCTCTACCATCGACCTTTTTTCCCATTGGGGTATTCGGAGTGCATGTAAGCACAACCTGCTGGTCAAAGTCTGAGTCTTCTATGTTTCGAATTGACTGTGACTAATACATGATGTGACTATGGTGTTTGGGCGATGGTGTAGGAGAAAGCTGGACAAAAGGGCAGCTGTCCACAATGTCGTAGTCTGTCTTATCATTCGTTATTGCAAGCAATAAACATCACAGGTTTAGACAACAGACTGCAAAAATATAAAAGCCCAAAGCACACCACGCACATCTCTCTAAACAGCTATGTGATTGGCTGAGGCTGCGTGGCTCTCAAAAGCCATTGCTATAATCTTTTTGTGTTATTTTTATTTCATTTGGGGATATAAATGGCATGAGAGATACATGTTTTGTGTTAATCTTATTTCTTTGTTTCATTGTTTGCTTGTATGCTGAGTTTTTTTTATTTTGATTTGAAACCATGACTCTAGCATGCGCGAGCTAGCATGCGCCTCGTAGTGCGGCGCGCCTAGTATATGGATTAAATACGTAAATAGCACCCTCAACTGGTGCTGCGCCCTTTGATGAGCGCGTCTTATGGCCGTAAAAATACGGTACACGTTTATAGATTTTCGGTACACATTTGTGACTTCAATTACGCATTCATAGATTCTCGTTACAAATATGCGACTCTGGTTACAGGTACAGATTCTTTTTACACGTTTGTGACTCTGGTTACAGGTACGGATTCTTTTTACACATTTGTGGATTGAAATATGGATTCTTTTTACACATTTGTGACTCTGGTTACAGGTACAGATTCTTTTTACACATTTGTAGAATGAAATTTGCATTTGTAAATAGTTTTGCAATATTGGCCCCATATTCAACTTCATTTATATTGCGCTTTTCACAACAGCCGGAACTGTAACAAAGAATTTTCCATTTGGTGTAATAAATTAGCGGGAAATTAGGGCTGGGCGATAAACCGAAAATTTACCGTTACCAAAATGTATTACAATGACCGACATCATTTTGCCCATGTCGGTAAATCCGGTGTCTAAAAAAAAGAAAAGAAAAAGTCTTTTCTGTCTGCGGCAATGTTCATGCCCCTTTAAGATGGCTACTGCGCGTGTCGTCACGTGACAACACCCTTCTGAAGAAGAATGTAAACACGACGCGTTCGTAGCTGGTGATTCAAATTCAGAAGCGGCTGACACGGCTGAAGACGAAGTAACGTTAGTTGAAATTGTTCCTGTCGCGCTTGTCCCGAAAAGAAATTCAACATCTGTCGTTTGGAAATGTTTTGGCTTCCATAAAGACAATGTTTGAGCAAAAGAACATGAACTACAACGTGCATCGTAAGCACCCAAAACAGCGCGCCCAACCTTTTCTTTTTCACCACCCACAACACAACCATGCTGTTGACTTGGAGCGTGTGCTAAATGTTCAAAGTGAGAAGCAAGGTTCGACAAGTGAAAACAGCCCATAACGGAGGTGACACCCACGAGAGAAAGTCTCAGAGGTGGACGCGATAGCCGAGCACATAGCTCTAAATATACAGTGGAGCGCACAGTTTTGAAACGCCTCATGAAAGTAGCCGACAAGAGGTACGAAAATATTTGTTGCAAACCGTACTTCCCAAATATGGACAATATTGGGACGGGAGCGGAGACATGTCAAGCATTTTCATCCACATCCGACTTGTGGTCGAGTCGCAACATGCATCCCTGTTTGAGCTTGAATGTGCAGTACATAGACGACAAGTGGCGACCGCGCACCAGCGTACTCGAGACGGCATTTTCCTGATGAAGCACACTTGTTTATTTGGCACTGGCATTCCATTGACATTTTTTTCATTCTATTTAGCATTCTGTTTACAGGTGACTAGCTCCTTTGCACATGGCATTACTTATATTGTTTACAAGATACCTTTACACAAATCTAGGCCTTTGCAAATGGCATTACAGCATCTCGGCACAATCTATTTGCAGAAAAAGATTTTGTGAGAGGTACCCTTTTAATCCTGTTCTTTGTTCTTTGTGACATTGTTCAAATCATGCAAAGCAAGCTATTTGGAATGTTTATACAAATGGTTTTTGTACTTTGATTTTTCACTGAAAGTAATGTGTACCAGTTGGTCAATAATAAACAGTTAATATGCATTTCCTGCATTTATTTTGATTTTGGTCCTCAGGGGGAATTTATCGTGCATTTATCGGTATCGAGGTAAAATTGCCCAATTTACCGCAATATTGATTTTAGGTCATATCGCCCAGCCCTACGGGAAATTACAACACAAATTAAAACAGAAATACACATACAATAGATACCAGAAGAAACACAGAACAGTGACAGTGTCATGTTGAGTCGAAAGCTAAAGAAGTGATCTGAACACGGGGTTGCTTTTCATGGTGTCATCAGTGTTTAATCCTATTTTGTAAGAATGAGAGCAGCACCTTGAAGGAAAAAAGGTGCCTTACTAATACAGATTTCTCATGACAATCTATTATTGTTTTGAAGCTCTTTGTTTATGCTTGTATACTTTTGTGTCTTTTTCAGTGGAGATGTCGAGTCAGGACGTAGTGTGTTTCGATAAAACCTTTGAAGCAGCTGAAGCTCTTCTCCATATGGAGTCTCCTGGAGGATTACATGACCGCAACACTGGTAACAACTCTTGCATTACCTTAGCTGTCAGCTTGTATTGGTATTTTCTGCATCATCCTGTGACTGGGGCCTTATGACTTGTTGAGAATTGTGTTCACGATGAAGTTAAAACAAGTGATTGCTTTGCTATGACTTCGCAAACACCCCCGTGTAATTTATTTCGCTGGATTTTCAGTTTTGTAAATACTTGACTTTTCCCATTGCCATTATTCAGGTTTTCATGACGCGGTCTTTGAACACCTCTTGAGGTGGCTCAAGCAGCTAAATTTGGAAAATAAAAGCCCTGTTTAAACAACCCCACTACGGCTGTTTGGGTCTCGCAGTTGCAAAAGTTGACGCTACAATACTTTAACATACTACAACAGAATGTCAAGGTGGTGTTCCAAAGCTAACTTCAGCTAGCTTCCAGATACATTATCACCACGATGATGCAACGAAAGGAAGGTTTACATCGTATTAAATAATTTTGTGAGATATGCCCGCACTTTAAGACATTAACATGTGTTAGCCATAGAACTTAATTACCCACAATGTGGATGACCCGGATTACTGTTCATGCGCATGTGCGTTGCTGACAGGCATTGCGCGTACGCAGTTTGTTTACAACAGAGACATGAGAGAGCGGCTATGGTTAACATGGCATGTGAATCGATTCTTTTATTTTTTTTCATAGATGCATATTTTATGTAGTTTAAATTGATTTATTGGTTTTCAATGAATCTTTACATCCCTTATTTGGGCTTGGTAATAATTAAATATGAAGGAAGAAAACCCCAATCCTGGCATTTAGGGATGTAATGATATCAGCAATATCTGGCTATTGTGATGTTAAAATTGCCCCAGTATGGTTGTTGTCTGGTCGGATATCTGTTAAAAAGGCCAAATTGTTTTTCATTTGTGCAGTTCCAGCACCCTCTGGTGGTTGTTTTTTTTGTGCAGTTGAAATTTAATGAGGCATGTTTTGGTCACCTACGTTTAAGACCTATGCTAATAACCAGATGAAGTGGAATGTAACACTCCACAAATTGATCCGATTCACAATGCGTGTGTGTATTAGCAAGTAAGTGCCTCAATATTAGGTGTTATCAGTCATTGTAGGTCATTTATGTCCATTGAGGTTAATGTTAACTGTGCATGAACTATATGTATGATTAGGACCAAATAATTAGCATTGTATCAAGATATCCATCCATCCATTTTCTGTACCGCTTCTCCTCACTAGGGTCGCGGGTGGTGCTGGAGCCTATCGCAGCTATCTTCGGGTAGTACGCGGGAGACACTGGTTGCCAGCCAATTGCAGGGCACACAGAGACAAACAACCATCCGCACTCACACTCATACCTAGGGGCAATTTAGAGTGTTCAATCAACCCGCCATGCATGTTTTTTTAAATGTGGGAGGAAACTGGAGTACCCGAAGGAAAACCACACTGGTGTAGCGGGGTACCGAATTGTCCTGAGCTACGCATTAAATTTTTTTGAAGGGTTTTATTTTGGGTTGCTGAAACACAAAATATTAACATTTATAAACAAAGTTCGCTCTGTACTGCTATTTCCAGCTTACGTGTAGCTCTTCTTCGCTCTAGTGTGCGAGACTAATAAAAATAATTTAACCGATATTTCAATCAATACAACACCTCAATAAACTTACACATGCATTCAATGCAAACATACTTCACAGCGCTCTCTCGCTTTTTCAATGGCAACCTGTTCGTCTACTTCAATTACAAAGTTACATCTCGAACGAAAAGCGTCAGTAAACACTTAATTTCAATATATCACACTTACTTTCAATAAACACATTCACACATCAATATATGGTATTCGATCTCGATTGTCTTACCTGAAACACAAAATATTGACATTTATAAACAACGTTCGCTCTTTAATGCTGTTTCCAGCTTACGTGTAGCTCTTCTTCGCTCTAGGATGCGGAGGGTCCCATTTTGCCACACACGCAAAGCAGCGAACGCTGTCCTCTAGTGGTCAGAGTTAGTCATTGCAACTAATGTACAATAATTTCCCCCATTCCCCTTTACAAATAAGCAATGACATGAAACTCTCACCCTCTTAACATGGCTTGCACGAGTAATCAAAACTAAATATCTGTGGAAACAATACAATCCCAAATACAATAATATTGAATATGAATGGATGCCACGCTGGCACGGGGAGAACATGCAAACTCCACACAGGATGGCCGGAGCTGGGATTGAACCCACGACCAATGCTGTCTCTCACTGCAAGGCCATCGTGCTAACCAGTCGAACCACAGTGCCGCCTGTATCGAGATATTTTTTTCAGTGCTGTCAGGCGATTAAAATATTTAATCATAATCGCATTTTTTCATAGTTAACTCATAGTTAATCGCACCTTTTATTAATTGTAAAAAAATCCCTTTATTCATTGTAAAAAAAAATCCCTCCCATTTTTTTTGTATATTATGTGTATAATTCAATATTTTATTGAATTGCAATACCTTTAATATATGAGAATTGATTTTTTTTTTGTTTTCATGCAAATACTTTTTTTTATTGAAAAAAAAGTCACACAAAACAGCATCTCAACAGCCTTTCTAAGGGATCAAATTGGAGTAATATAAGAAATATAAAATGCCTACAAAGTGTAAATGAAATGGGTCAAAATAAATAATAAATAGGCTGTCATACCAAGGTAGTTATGGTTACTGAGAGAAGTCCAGTAATCACCGGTGCGCACGACTGCTTCCGCCTTCTCCGCTTCCTGCAAGTTTTGAATGCGGGTTGCAATTGTGTGTCTCGGGACAATTCGTAAGTGCAGTTGTTGGACGCAATGCGATGTATTTCAGCCAGACTTTCGTCCTCCACGATGCTAACACGCAGTGGCCACCCACTTAGCTATGTCTTCGGTGAGTCTCTTTTTAGTTGATCCATCCACCGATGACTGTCGCAAATTATCCATGGATGCCTGGATTTGACAAGGCGGCTGGAGAATTGGCATCAGCATTGTGCTTGGCCATCAAATGGTGTTTTAACCTGGACTTGCCGCGATGGTAGTTCAGTGCATGATGGCAATACACACAAATGACTTTGCTCTTATCCATGACACCATTAGGTAACTTAAGAAAAACAACTTGCCGTTCAGAATTGAATTTGCGTCATTTTTACCACTCCCATGATGCTTTTAGTTCTATAAACCTTCAAAAACTCCGCACAGCGAGCCCATGCAGGCTTGTCCTAAATTTTGCGTGCTTGATGTTTTTTTTCTGGTCTCGCAAGCGTCAACGCTACGTCATAGGACTACATTGTTTATTAGGCAAAATGAGTCTTAATCGCTCGTTAAAAAAATTGACGGTGTTAAAAGGGGGTTGGATTAATCCCATTAATAACGCGTTTTTCTGACACCTGTAATTTTTTAATTATTTATTTGATTTGAATTTTGTGTTCTGAGGTTCATATCGTGATATTGTATCGTGACATATTAAGGCGAATATTCTTATCTTCTGAAGTTCTTCTTTTTCCACTGATGTCAGAAAACATTTTGCAAAAAGTCATGGTGAAAAGAAAAACACAATTTGAACGGGCTGAACAAAGATTTCTTTTATAAGCTTCAAAGGAATGCGTTTTCTGATCTCTCAAGTACCACTGTATCCAGTAAATATTTGCTGAATTTATTTATATATATATACCATATAGTAACTCTTGCTCTTGATGGAAAGCACAGGTGTAAAATGTTCAGAAAGACTGTCTTTGACCACCTGTAAAATTTCTTGTGGAAGCAAAGCCATGGTGAGACAAAATAGATGATATTTTTTGGGGGGGGGCCCAACAGAAGATGTGATGATGGAGACAATAGTGGAGGTTTCGACCGAGTGTGGACCCATGGAGGAGGAGGAATCCTTCCCTATCCCACCTGATAGTGAACCTGTTGCCAAAAAGAAGCGAGGAGGTCAGTGTTGTACTAACTGGATTGGTGCTCGCAATCTTCTCTTTTTAATGCTTAATGTCAGCAGGCAGGCAGACAGACTGCTTGAGTGTACAGTGTAAAGCTGGAAAATTACAAACGTGTTTATTTTCTTAATATAGGTGGGCGTAAGACAAAGATGCACCAAACTACATCCAATGGGACCTTTGACCTGGGGATTAAGAAGAGACAGAGGGAAGGAAAAGGTAGACGGACATGTATTATGATTTGATTTATTCTTGGCCATTTTATTTGTTTATTTTACTATTTATTATCAACATGAAAAAAAAATAAAAACTATTGAAATAGGGACATTTTCTTGATGTAAACAAATTACATTAAAATATCCTGTCCTAGATAAAGTTACATTTTTGTTTAAAAAAAAAAAAAGATCATTTTGAACAGTCTTAAAACAATATCATAAATGGTCGATGAATCAGTTTCGAACAGTACAACATTGTATCAATGTCGTAGGCTTCTATTTGCCCTTCTCCCAAATCAGTGGCATATATATATCCACCAGTGTAGTTTATTGTGCAAACCTCCCAAAGTGCAACACAGTGAGTATTTACCAAAAAGGCAAAAACAGTTATAAAAGTTAAAAAATAACGCAAAAAGTCAAAACTAGTATTTCACAAAAATATGTGTACATTTACAAAAACATTGAATGTAGTTTAACAATAACTACCATGTCCAGTTCATCTACGAATGTGCAAATTTCTCCTCGTCACTCTCATGTACAACCTTCACCTCAGTACCTTCTCCTCTCTACTTTTCACAAAAACCTCTTATTTATATGCTAAGTCCCTCCCCTTGGGCATCACCTGACACAGTCCTTTATTTACTTTTATTTTAGCGCAGAGGCATTTTATTCACATTTATTTCCTACAATAAATTAAAAAATAGTCCACTAACAAGTAATGAAATGTGTTTATTTATTAAACAAAAATAACTCAGTCACCTGACTCCTGAAATGCGTGAAAAATACGGATTTAAATAATGCGAATGGTACGCCCCTGTTTGGACTTTCTAGATGATGCTTTGTGTCATGTCCGTCGTCTGCAACATCTCGTACCTGGTGTGGTTTGAGAGGTTGCAGTGTGAGGTTGAGTGGGGGTTCGTGTGTGTGTGCTTGCGTGTGTTAATGTATGCTTCAAACCACAGTAAAACAACTAAGTGTGCACCCTCGGTCGCGTGACTAAAAGTGACATGGTACCGTGTGTGCGTGCGTGTGCGCGCACGTATTAAATTGGGGTAGGAATGAAGGACTCAGTATGGAAATGTAATGTGAATGCTAAGTGCGTACTATCATTACCGTCGCCATTTGTCCACAGTCCTTATTGACAAAGCCGCTCCGTCACTAGCAGTAAAACACTTAACTCCATTTCTTTTTGCATAATATAGTTCACCTAGTCTAGTAACAAATCTCAGTTCCACGGGAAATTTGCAGACATTAGAAATCTCTCTTGCACAGTCGTCCGTCTCCAAATTAAAATATTGTAAATTCTAAACTGCAGATGTCATCTCTGTCGCCAGAGAGCAATGTTCCTGCAGTGTTATTTTCGTCAACAATGATGACGAAAATATTTTGTTAATGCCCTTATTTTTTTCATGACTATGGCGGGCTAAACGCTGCTTGATGACAAAAACATGTCATGGCGTCCATTAATTTTCGGTGACAAGACAGGACGATGTTGTTAGCGAGTGGTCCGTCAGATGTTCGAAATTCATCACATTCCTTCCTAATGTACATGTAATGTCTTTGAAAAAGTGCAACGCTTGTGCAACTTATCCTCGTTTGGGGACTTCCACCACCGGGTCAGCATGCAGGGCCCATGCACTGTTGTGCACACCAACACAACAAAACACGTCTGGGGTCATCCATCTTGGCTCACACACACACTGACTCGATGGGCAAGCTGTTCCAAGTAAAGAAGACATGTTTGGTAGAGTTTGTACTTGTGGTACTGTATTGGAACAAGTCTACTACAAGTCTATGTTGTTAACACATTATTTTTTTTATTTATGTTGCTTTAAGTGAAATAAAGCCACAACAGTTGCCAAATAAAACATTTTGGTTATCGTCTTATTTTGGAGCACCTAGCATTGATTCCACTGGTACCACTTTCTTTTTGAAAAGCATAACCCTTAGTAATCAATCAGAAAGGCTTTGCTATTGGGTATGCCTATTTTTAACTAAAATGGACTAAATCCATTTTTTTGCGACTAAATTTACCAAAACTGAAACTTTTTGGGGGAAGTTCCAGTGACTAAAACGAAACTAAAACATTTTTGGGGGCGTTTTTGTCGACTAAAACTAGACTAAAACTATCACGAATAGGAATGACTAAATGTGACAAAAGTTAATAAGCAGTTTCATCCAAAAGACTAAGACTAAATCTAAAATGCCAGCCAAAGACAACACTGCGTTGCTGTCAGCTAGTGATGGGGAAATGAAGCTTCAAATTTGCTTCATGAATCAATTGTTGTATTTTTAGGTCCTGTAGATGCCACTGTTGGTTTAAATAAAGGGTTTGAAAAATGGTGGGTCAGTGTGCTTTCAGCCCAATGTTGAACAGAGAGTGCCATCTACAGGAGGCCAAAAATACTACAACTGGTTCATGAAGAAGATTTGAAGTTTCCTTTACCCATCACTACTGTCAGCCGATTGGCAACCTCCCTGACCAGTCGCTTGGTAATAACACTGTTGTGCCACATTTTCTCCACTTGTAGATGACTGTCTACATCGTGTTAGTACATCGTATATTTAATGCCTTGGAAAATGTATAGCCTTACCTGACTGAAAAATGTTAGAAAAGGCCTACTAGAACAGTTGTGGTTCATCTGCGACCAATGTGATTTGTGAATTCTGAACAATTAGATCCTATTTATAAGAGGGTGTGCAACCACACCAACTCAGTTGTTTTACTAACGCTCTAAACAAATAATTTCATTCAATTCAGTTGTACATTTTATGGGATACACTAATGGTGGTCATGGTTTCAAAATTATTTATCTTGGTCTCATTTTTCTAATCACTAAAACATGGCATTTGAACTCTGATCGATTGTAGCCCTTTTCCTGTCTCTATACTGTGGGTTGGTAGACACGAAGATTTACATGAACACATGATTTGTGGTCCCAACGATGTTAGTTCTGAAAGACATGAAGTTATTAATAAATTGTTACACTGCTGTAATATGTAATTTGTCAGATTATTTCCGATTTGCTTAGTTAGATTTATTTGCTGACTTTTTGGTAAACATTTGCTTGCTGAAAGATTATTTGATTATTTACTGTGTTTTTCTTCTAGGCAACACCACCTACCTGTGGGAGTTTTTGCTGGAGCTATTGCAGGACAAAAACACATGTCCTCGATACATTAAGTGGATGCAGAGGGAAAAAGGCATCTTCAAATTGGTCGACTCCAAGGCCGTGTCCAAACTTTGGGGAAAACACAAGAATAAACCCGATATGAACTATGAAACAATGGGCAGAGCCCTGAGGTCAGCCATTCTGCACAAACTAAAACTTGAATGATTTGTTTTAAATAAGCAGCCCTATGAAAGAAAAAAGAATGTTGTACAATGCGCTAAGCCCATTGTGTTCATATGCAGATACTATTACCAGCGTGGAATCCTGGCAAAGGTGGAGGGTCAGAGGTTGGCTTATCAATTCAAAGACATGCCAAAGAACATTCGGGTAATTGAGGATAACGATGAAGGTGAAGACAGCGAGGGTGTGTTGTCCAGCCACCAGGGTCCTGAAATCCTGGGCACCAACACCACTGCTGCATACCACCCTCAGCAAACCTATGTCACAATCATCCCCAACAACACCACCACCAGGTCTTTATTCAGATTTGCATTTAGTTTGTCACATAGAGAAACTGTGTACTAAGAAATAAACTGTATTGAATATATAGTGGTTAAAAGACTTAACATAAATATGTCGGTCATCTGAGTCTCTTTGTTTCAGTGGTTAAATACTGCTAAAAATGTTGTGTACTTATTGGAAAAGACATTGACTAGTGGGGATGTTGGTGAACTGGTGTTAATGATTATATTCTTCTTTCTCCAACAGGCCCATCCGTGCCATGCCTGTGGTAATGACTAACTCTCTTGGTCAAGTGACATTAAACTCTTCCGCTATCCTAACCACCACTGCAGGAGCTCCAGTTACAGTTGCTGCCGCTAATGCAACCCCAAAATTGGTCATCCAGACCCTGCCCACCATGCTGCCGTCTGGTTCCAAAGCAGGTGAAAAAATAACAATCATCACGATCCCAGCCAACCAGCTTGCGACACTCATGCAGGCGAATCCGTCAAGCCAGGTGACCCAGCTGGTACAGGCCAAACCTGTCACGACACATCTAGCACAGGCTGTCACAAAGCCAGCAACAACCCCTACCGTCCATATAGCAGCAGGCGCACCAGTGCCACAACTTATCCTGGCCAAACCGCCGCTTTCTGTTCAACATGTCCGAAGTCCCACCCAGCTAAAGGAGTCCTCCCTTAGTCAGCCGCAAGCAGCACAATCCGAGGCATTGTCCCTCACCAGTCAACCAGTAGCGCCAAAAGAAAGACCAGCTTCCTGAGAAGTCAAACCTCAGTTAGGATGGGCTCGGGAAAATGACAGACTGTAAATGCTACAGAGGAACGCAAGTCATATCTACCCCTCGTCCCGGACCCATGACAGAGCACATAGACTGGCACATGCTGCTCTTGTCGTGGACAAATTGAAATCCCAGAGAAATGGAATGGAACTGGTTTGTGAACAAACTACCAGTAAGCTCAAAGTAGATGGGCAGCCTTATATTGCAAATGAAACAACTAACATTTGCAGTCAAACAGTACGTAAACTCAATTAAAAAAAAAAAAGTTTTGTAAATAGAAATCTACAGAGCATTTTGATAAGCAGCAGGTATATATTCTTCACTTAGGTTGCATTTGTTTGGTTGATCTCATCTGTTTTACATCTTTGTTTTTGTCTGAAGATTTCTGTCATTACCCTGCACTGTTAAAAAAAAATTACTGCAATTTAAAAGGGAGTCAAAAGATGTCTATATCCAAATAAGTTAGATTTGTGCTCCATGTATGAAGTATAGTATGCAATTATTTCTTGTACTGTCAATTTTACTAAAAATGTGCGATAAAAAGAACAAAAAATAGTCTTTCATTCTCTCATTGAAGCCACATGTGTATGTATGTATGTTTATACCAAATTTTCCAGACTATAAATCACACTTTTTTTTTCATACATGGAAAAATAAATAAAAAAAATCAGACATGAGTGCACTCTAGACTTAGACATCTCCTACTCCTTTCAAAGACATCTCAGAATGATGGAACACAAATGCACCTGAAGAGAATAATATTCTGCAGACTACAAGCAGCAAGTACTGAAATTGCAGCTGAAAACGAGCAGCAGAGAGAAAGGTTGGAGAGAATGAGAAACTTGTGAGAGACTGACGACGGGAGAAGGCGACAGAAAATGGTATGGGGGCAGCCTCTGGCAAGTGGCTCGGTTGGAATTGGGCGTGATGAAATTCACTGCATTGGATAGGGCACAATGTGCCGTCATCAGATCCATTCATTGTGTATGTGGTGAGGAGCGGAGACTATGGAACATTGTGTGTGTATGTATGTATGTGTGTGTGTGTGCGGGGCTGTAGGGGGGTGTGTGTGTATGTGTATGTATATATATATGTATGTATGTATATATATATGTATGTGTATATATATGTGTGTATATATATATATGTATATATATATCCCGGTAGGAGCCGGTCTGTTCTTCGTGGAAAAGAAAGATGAGACCTTGCGGCCCTGTGTCGACTACAAGGGTCTGAACGCCATAACGGTAAAGAATCGCTACCCACTTCCGCTCCTAGACTCCGCGTTCGCACCAGTGCAGTCGGCCGCTGTTTTTTCCAAGCTAGATTTACGTAGCGCCTACCACTTGGTTAGGATACGGGAAGGAGATGAGTGGAAGACCGCCTTCAAGACGCCCCTCGGGCACTTCGAGTATCTGGTCATGCCCTTCGGGTTGTCCAATGCTCCCGCAGTTTTTCAGGCGCTAATAAATGATGTGCTAAGGGACATTTTAAACATATGTTGTTTTGTGTACCTCGATGACATTTAGATTTTTTCGCGATCCCCCGAAGAACACCAACAACATATCCGGGCAGTGTTACAACGGTTGTTGGAAAACAAGCTTTATGTTAAGGCCGAGAAATGCGAGTTCCACCAAAGCTCCGTTCAATTTTTGGGGTTCATCGTCGAAAAGGGGCAGATTAAGGCCGACCCGGCCAAGACTCGCGCGGTGGTGGAATGGCCGGTACCCACCACCCGCAAGCAACTGCAGCGCTTTCTAGGGTTCGCTAATTTCTACCGCCGGTTCATCAAGGATTATAGTCGCCAAGCCTTACCTCTTACTCGCCTAACGTCCGTTAAGACCCGTTTCGTGCGGAACCCAGAGGCCCAAGCCGCCTTTGACAATCTTAAACGAGCCTTCACAAAACCTCCAGTCTTGCGTCACCCTAACCCTGATTATGCTTTTATTGTAGAGGTGGACGCTTCAGATTCGGGAGTGGGGGCAGTCCTATCTCAGCGTTCCCCGGTCGACCAGAAACTCCATCCCTGCGCCTTCTTCTCACGCCGACTCACCCCCGCCGAGGCCAACTACGACGTGGGAAACCGGGAACTTTTGGCCGTGGTCCTGGCCCTCCAGGAATGGAGGCATTGGCTGGAGGGGACCATCGAACCATTCACCGTGTTCACCGATCATAAGAACCTGTCGTACATCCGTTCCGTCAAGAGACTCAATCCTCGCTTGGCACGTTGGTCGCTGCTCCTCAGCCGTTACAACTACACTCTGACATACCGCCCGGGCTCCAGGAACACCAAGCCGGACGCGCTGTCACGCATCCACGATCTGGCAGAGGAGGAATCGGGACCCGACAACGTGGTGCCAAGCCATCGCCTGGTGGGAGGTCTGCAGTGGGAGGTGGAGCAGCGGATACGGAGAGCTCAGGACAATACCGACAACCCACCCGGATGCCCAGCTGGGCGGCTGTTCGTGCCGTCCCAACATCGAGTGGAGGTCCTCAAGTGGGGTCACTCGTCCAGGGTGGCATGTCACCCCGGGGCTCGACGTACCCACGGCCTCATCGGCCAACGTTTTTGGTGGCCCGCGATGGGCAAGGACATCAAGGACTTTGTCAAGGCCTGTCATGCCTGTGCCTCGAGTAAGGCCTCACATCAACCCCCAGCGGGCCTTCTGCACACTCTGCCCTTTCCCCCGCGACCATGGTCGTATATTGCTCTGGACTTTGAAACAGGACTGTCGGTCTCAAAGGGGAATTCGGTCATACTCACCATTGTTGACCGCTTCTCTAAGTCCGCCCATTTCGTCGCCCTGCCGAAACTACCGTCAGCGCTGGAAACAGCGGACTTACTCATTTTACATGTTTTCAGGCTCCATGGCATCCCCTCCGACTTGGTGTCCGACCGGGGTCCTCAGTTCGTGTCACGAGTATGGAAACGCTTCTGCCAGTCCCTGGGGGCCACGGCCAGCCTGTCGTCAGGATACCACCCCCAGTCCAATGGCCAGTCCGAGCGGGCGAACCAGGACCTGGAAGCGGCTCTCCGATGCGTCTGCCTCGACCGTCCGTCCTCATGGGCCGACCAGCTGCCATGGGTGGAGTATGCGCACAATACGTTGATCTCGTCTGCCACTCGGCGCTTGCCCTTTATGACTGCATATGGCTACCAGCCCCCGCTCTTTCCAACTCAGGCGGGGGCGGAGGAGGTTCCCTCTATCCAGGGCCATCTAAAGAGGGCACACCGCGTGTGGAGGGAAGCCAGAGCAGCCTTGTCCCGCACGTCCGAGCGTAACCGGCGGATTGCCGACCGCCGTCACCGCCCTGCCCCGGTCTACAAGGTGGGGAATAAAGCATGGCTTTCCACCCGCGATCTCAACCTGGCAGGAAGCTGGGCCCATATATATTATATATATATATATAATATATATATATATATATATATAATATATATATATAATATATTATATATATATATATATATAATATATATAATATATATATATATATATATATAATATATATATATATAATATATATATATATATATATATAATATATATATATATATATATATATATATATTATATATATATTATATATATATATATATTATATATATATATATATATTATATATATATATATATTATATATATATTATATATATATATATATGTATATGTTATATATATATATATATATATATATATATATATATATATATATATATGATGTATATGGGTCCCTGCTTTATTTTTACTTGGAATTTTTGTATAGAAAGACTTTTACGTTACCACTTTTGTCTCCTGTCTGCTTCTAGGTCCAAGTCCTGTTCCACATGTGACGATAGTAAAACATTGTTAAATTTGGATTTTCTACAGAAGAGGTATTTATAACATTGTCATATTTAAGTAAGACTTCAAAAGACAGATGCCATTATGCGTTATAGTTTCATTTTCTACCCATTGAGAGGAGGCATAATTTAAATTAGGCCTGTGCAATATGTTGAAAAAATATCATTGTGTTAATGCAGTGCTTCTCAAATAGTGGGGTGCGCCCCCCCGGGTTGATGCGATGCTGACGGGTGCGCGTGTTAACCTGGGGAACATGCTTTTTTTCCTGCCGTATGGCTGAGCAATGTATGGTTTTGGGACCGAAAATGCTATCTCAGACAACGCAATTTTGATCGTCAAAGCTGCAGTTTGTGCCCCTAGTTCATGCAGTAGGTCATGCAGTACTGATTAAAAATAAAGTGTCGCCCTATTGCTCCTTGTCCCGGAAGTCATTTCTTACGCCGCTACTTGAATTATAGGCGCCAAGCTATCTTGCGCGCAGCAATATGAGCTTCATTTGTACAATATCCAATTCCATGCACAGCTGCAGTAACGAGCTGTGCGATGGCAAATAAACGACCGTACTAACAAGTAGCGTTCTAAACGAGGAGACGCTAAGCGTGCTAATCGCTAAAATTAATTACAGAGTAATAAGTTCTTCGACGTACGCTCGGATTTAAACAGAAGTCCGACTCGAACCGCGTTTGGTCGGAGAGCCAGAAGATATGAACAGAAATGTTGTATTGCAACCATTCCGTATGGAAACGTAAAATAAGACGACGGCTACATTAGCAATTTAGCACACGCTCTCAGACTGGAACACGGAAACTGATGACGTCATCATGACGAAGCGGTTCGATGTTAAACGTATGATAAATATTTATCATCTAATCAATATTTGCACCACAGAGTACTGAGTTTTGAGATCTATACAATAATAGTTTATAATAGTTAAAAATTATATTTATCAATTTAGCTTTGCTTCGGGACATTTTATTGACAATCTAACATCTATATACAAAGAACATGTAAGTTAGTAGGAAATATAAAAAAATAATAATTGGGGTTTAAAAATGTATTTTCATATACAGAAATACAAAATTATACTTGACAAAAAGTAATTTTTAAAAGCTTGAGAAAAAACTGCCCCTCACCAAACCTCTCAAGTGTCCTTGCGTTATTACTGCTGTTGTGAAATCTTTTAACCACTTTAAAAATCTGTTTTTTATGCCTACATAGTCTTTCTCCCTCTCCCTGATTCTTTTTCGGTTTTGTGCCCCTGAGCACTTTTTATTTTCCTTCTCTATCTTCAAGCATCGTCAGACGTTTGAATTGTAAACACTCGCCGCTCGCGTTCTCAAGGGCGCGCGCACTGGACTCTGTCTGTGTCTGTGTGTGCGCGCGGCGCGTAGGGGTGAGGGGGTGGGGGGGCAGTAGTTACGGAGCAGGGGGGCGCCTATCAGTGAAGTGCCTCTATTTGTATTAGGGATTAGATCAAACCATACCCGTGAACAATCTGCTGTTAAATACATAAAATGCCCACTCGAAAATTATTTTGCGCCCATGGCTTTGGCGCCCCTGCTAGCGTGACGCCCCAATGCGCCGCATACATACTTTTTGCGCCACCGCACCCACCGTAATTGTTTCGGATGAGATCAAAACACGAAGATGTTTTAGGTGTAGGTAATGCATATGTAATAAGTAAACACACCAGAGTGGGGGGGACACAAGCTGCAATTTGAGAGACTACTTCGACATCAGCATATAACCAGATACTTTGATACTTTACCTTATAGGTCAGGCATCACCAAATGGCGGACCGACAGATGGTTCGGATCGGACCCATGACCAATCTATGATGATTTTTTTTCAGGGCGCATTCGCAAACGCTGCAATTCTAGTTTATATGGAGAAGGCGTTACTGATTTGAGCCAATCAAATCTTTTGTTTACGATCCACTGCCAATTGCGCAGCAGACCGGAAGAGAGTGCTGCTGATAGTGTGCCTTGCTAAAAAGTTAGCAAGGTCGATGCGTGTTGTTTTAAATGAATGGACGGAGTTATTTAGTTTTGTTCTGGCGGCAGCCGATTCAAAACCAGTGTGCATCATATGCTCCGAAACCGTTGCATCATTGTGAATCGCCACTACGAAACAAAGCACCGCCCTTTTTTGCAAAGTTATCCGCTGAAGTTTGAGGTGAGCGCACGCAAAAACATCGAACTTCGAGTGCATTATAACAGATTTTTACATTTTCGTTTACAGCCCAGCGGCATGCAAACGAATGTTCACTAAAAGTATAATGGATTTTGGGGCAACATAAAAAAACATTAAGTGATGGGGAAGTTGTGAAGGAGTGCTTAAATGCTGTTGCACAAACATTTAAAGGAAAACACAAAGCCCAGATGTGTGAAATAATCTACCAAATCCCAATGGCCCTGACTCCTTTCCAACTCAGATTTAAATTACTGGCAGGGCAGTCACAAACTAATTTTTCTCATTAAGAGAAGTTAAAAAAATAGTCTAATGAAAAGGTGGTGTCAAAGCTCATTTTGAATTAGTTTTTCATGAGGACAGCCATTTTTATTGATTGTACTGAACATGTTGACCTGTTTTACTTGGATAATTTGGCTTTCCGTTTTTTTTAGGCTGATAACTCTTTGATTTGAGAAAAAAAAGGCAAAAGATGTTAACTCAATGCTGAACACTTGATATATTTCTGCAGGAGATATTTTACTGTTTTTTCTGGAAGTGGCACCCTTAAATTCCTGGAGCCACATTTTCTTGAATGTGAAATAAACGCCTTATATTTGTTTGACTGGCAAAGGTGTTTAATGGGAACATTGCTAAATATTTTGGATATAAGTGCGCTCTGTTGAAAATGACTAAATATTGAAACGATATAAAAATGTGAACATAGGCTAGACATTAAGGGAAATCGGACTTTGGTTCGGACCTTTTAATTGGAAGAAATTTTCATCGTGGACCTCTGTGACTTTTAATTGAATGCCTCTGCTGTACAGGGTCGTGGGAGGGTGCTGGAGCCTATCCCAGCTGACTACAGGCAAAAGGCGCACTACACCCCAAAATGGTCGCCAGCCAGTCACAGGGCAAACATAGACCACCGTCACTGAGTGGGAACTGAACCCACGCTGCCCACACACAACTCAGGCGAGTGTACCACTACACCATCAGTGACCCGGATCAATAAAGTATTTCTGATAAATACATTATATCTAGGCGGCACGGTGGCCGACTGGTTAGCACGATGGCCTCACAGTGAGAGACAACATCGGGCATGGGTTCAATCTCGCCTCCGGCCATCCTGTGTGGAGTTTGCATGTTCTCCCCGTGCCTGTGTGGGTTTCCTCCGGGTACTCCGGTTTCCTCCCACATTCCAAAAACATGCATGGCAGGCCGATTGAACACTCTAAATTGCCCTGTAGACGCCAAATAGGGGTCAAATGTGTGTGTGTATTACTTTTGTTGAGCACTGTGTGGCGCTCTGACTGGTTATATAAAAGGGAAGAGGAAGAAGGTATGCCCAGGTACGGACTGAAAGGGCATACAGGTTTTTGACCGCTTGGGCGGAGCGTGTGCAACTTTACGGATCGTGTTTTAGATTGATTTTAAGATTGACGATTAATAAATAAACCTTACCTTTTAACAAGCTACTCATGGACTCTTTGGTGAATAACATAGCAAAGCAATCACAGGTAACAAAGCCGCCAGCGCGTCAAACCAAGCCAATCTAGGCAAACAAGCAGTCAATACCTCACTAGCCTACTAGTATACTGGCTAGTACACTGTCAAAAACCTGCCCAAACACAGACTGTGTTGGAGGAAACGACGGATCAGTTGGCGCACGGCACGATCAGGGAAACCGGTGTGTGGAGGAGCAGCTGGCGTTGATCGACTTCGCAGGCAGCCATGATGGTTGCTATCATGGCTGATCCAGAGGAGTGCTGCTGACCACCGAGTGGATTGGAGCACCGACGTCATCGTGTGGATTTACAGTTAAGGCGCCCAACGAGAGGTATATGTAGCGCTACTCTGTCGATGGCCAATTGTGTGCACACTTTAAAAATCCAATGCATTGGTAACGCTAAATGCGTTAAAATTACTTCAAACGTCGCGGTTCACAAATTGCGCTGGATCACGTGACTCACTGACCAACCTTCGCGTCATCACCTGAGCTGAATTTTGCGTTGCGTTTACTGCCAGCACGTACAATGGAAGCCTGTGCTTCGGACATGGACACAAATAATGAAAAGGAAGTACTTAATGATTCGGGATCTCAAAAACGTATTGTTAAATTAACAGAAAAGGGTTTGGTTGATAAACTTGAAAGGTTACAAAACAATAGGAAATGTAAACTTAACAATGCGAGTTAAGTTAGAAGCGAATTGAATGCATTCATGTCTCGTGGTGATAAAACCAAGGTGATAAATGGTCTTGATGAGTTGAAAGGGTTGTGTGTTGATGCTAAAAATGTACATGATTCAATGATGGGTTTGTTGTCTGTTGAAGAGGGTGAAAAGCACGAAATATGGTTTAAAGCTAAAATGATCCCAAACGAGTGTTTTTCAAGGGTCAATCTATGGCTTTCTCAAGGTTCAACACAAATACAAGAAATCAAAAAAGAAACCGATAAAGGTTATGCTAATGATGAAATCTCTCCTGAAGATAGTGTGTCAAACCTGAGCAGCAGGGTTAGCAAAAAAAGTACCAAGTCTTCTGCTTCATCTGCTAAATTAAAGGCAGCAGCAGAAAGAGCTGCAGTGCTGGCTCGTGTGAAAATATTGGAACAACGACATGCTATTGAAGAAGAAGAAGCAAAACTAAGGAGAAGAATGGAGATGCTTGATTTGGAGGCGGAACTGGTGGCATTTGAAGCACGGATGGACATTTATAATGCCAATGAAGAGGGCCAGTCTCAAGCACAGTCAACTGTAAAGAAAAATGGAGCTATGAATGGACAAGGTTTAAACCCCACAGTCCAAGAGTTCAAAACTCATCATGATGATAGAGAAACAGCACAACAAAAGGAGAGATTAAGGATGCCACAAATGGAAAACAAAACAGCGGACGTGAGGCCAAAGAAATTGATTGCATCAAATATAAAGCAACAGCATAACCTCCTGGAACAGAGGAAATGGAACAAAAATCAGGAGCACCCTTTGGTGGAGCAAAATGAAAAAGCAATGGAAGTAAAGGTACGGTGTCAACACAAAATGATGCGCAAGTTCATTCATCAACCACTTCACAGGTTCCTGCAGACCTTTTGACCATTATGAGCAGACAAACTGAGATTACAGCAGCTTTAATGAACCAACAGCGTTCAATGACACTTCCACCAAGAGACATTCCAATATTTGATGGTGATCCATTGCACTACAGAACTTTCATGAAAGCATTTGAGCAAGGAGTGGAAAGTAAAGCAGCCGCAGCAGACAGTTTGTATTATTTGGAGCAATACACCCGAGGGCAACCTCAGGAACTTGTGCAAAGTTGTCAACACATGGCTTCAGAACGTGGTTATGCCGTGGCCAAGGCTTTGCTCCAAGATCATTTTGGAAATCCTTACAAAACGGCCACTGCATACATTAGTAAGGCTCTGTCATGGCAAACAATAAAAACAGATGACACAAAGGCACTGGACAGTTACTCCTTATTTCTATGCGGCTGCTGTAACATCATGGAGGAGCTGGAGTATGTGCAGGAACTGGACATGCCTGCGAACATGAGGGCAATCTTGGCCAAGTTGCCCTATAAATTACGAGAACAATGGCGTGGCAAGGCTCATGACATCATGGAAACGACAGGATACAGAGCTGGATTTGTTGACTTGGTACAATTCATAGAGCGGCATATAAGAATTCTTTCGGACCCCTTCTTTGGAGATCTGCATGATTACAGCACTAAGCTAACATCAATAAGTCAAGGCAGGTCATATGCGGGCAGTAGAGTGAAGGGGAACGTGGTGGCCAGTACCGTGACTGAGGCAGATCCTCCCACGGTTAAGCAGCCACACTCCTTCGAAGACTATGAAAATGGCCGTTGTGCTTTTTGCTCACTGGAACATTTGCCGGAAAATTGTAAGCAGTTTGGAAGAAAGAAACACACGGACAAGCTGTTTATTTTGAAGAGAAGGGGTTTATGTTTTGGCTGTCTTCGTCATGGACATATTAGCCGTGATTGTGATGTGAGATTGAAATGCGACATTTGCAAGCAAAATCATCCAACAGTGTTGCACATAAGTAGACAGGCAACTGCTCCTCAACAAGAGTTGGAAACACCAGAGCTTATTCCCATTTCTCACACAACTTGTGGACATACAGGGGCCGGCAATTGTCGCACCATGTTGTCAGTGCTGCCCGTTAAAGTAAAAGCTGCCAAAGGTGACTGTGTGATCTTAACATATGCATTCTTGGATCCAGGCAGCACCGGAACATTTTTCTCTGAACAACTGATGCATCGCTTGAACCTCTCTGGAAAAAGAACCCAAGTCCTGCTACGAACAATGGGTCAAACAAAGATGAGTCATGCCTTTTCACTTTTTAATCTCGAGGTGGCCGGCCTGGAAAGCTCACAGTTCCATCCACTGCCGGAGGTGCTTACACAGGCGCAAATGCCAGTCACTACAGACGATATGGTAACATCTCAAGACCTCCTTAAATGGCCGTACTTGTCAGGTGTACAGATACCATCCATTCAAGCCAAGGTTGACCTGTTGATCGGGATCAATGCACCCAAGCTATTGGAGCCATGGGAAGTTATTAATAGTCAAGGTACTGGTCCGTATGCTGTCAAAACTGCGCTCGGCTGGGTGGTTAATGGCCCACTGGACGGGAATAGTAGGATGGAAGCTTCTGTCGTATCTGTGAATAGAATTGGTGTCAGCAGGCTGGAGGAGCTGCTAATGAACCAGTATAATCATAATTTCTGCGAGAAGCACGTGGAAAGCCAGGAAATGTCAAGAGAAGACCAGCAGTTTCTCAATATAATGGAAACATCTGCCAAGTTACAGGATGGAAAGTATACTATAAACTTACCTTTCAAGAAGAAAGATGTCTTCTTACCAAACAATTTTGCTGTGGCCCAGCAACGGTTACAAGGTTTGAAGAAGAAATTTAAGTTTAATCAGCAATTCCATCAAGAATATGTGAAGTACATGACTAATATAATCACTTGCAATTATGCAGAACAAGTACCTGACGATCAAAGAGACCTTGATTCAGGAAGAGTTTGGTATATTCCCCATCATGGTGTCCATCATCTCAGAAAGGGAACACTGCGTGTCGTGTTTGACTGCGGTGCTACGTTTAAGGGCTTGTCCCTGAATACAGAGCTGCTGCAAGGGCCCCTTCTCACAAGCACGTTGATGGGCGTCCTCATGAGGTTTAGACAACAGCCTATAGCCTTCATGGGAGACATTCAAGCTATGTTCCATCAAGTCCGTGTGCCAGAGGAGGATCGGGACTTTCTACGTTTTTTGTGGTGGCCTAATGGAGACACAACACAACAACCAGTGCCTTACAGAATGATGGTGCATTTATTTGGAGCCATCTCATCACCAAGTTGCGTAGCTTATGCTCAAGACAATCAGTCTAAGTGCCTACCGGTTGTTATAGAAGCTGTTCAACAGAACTTTTATGTTGATGATTGTCTGAAGAGCACGGCCACTGTCACAGAAGCTATCCAGCTGATACAGGGCCTCATTGCTGTTTGTCAACAAGGAGGCTTTGCTTTGGAAAAGTGGATTAGCAACAGTCGTGTTGTTTTGCAAGCCATCTCTGAAGAGTGGAGAGCCAAAGAGCTGAAGATGTTGGATTTGGACAATGACAAGCTTCCAGTAGAAAGAGCGCTTGGTCTTCAGTGGTGTGTGGAGACGGATGCTTTCGTCTTTGGATTGGAAATAAAGCATCGGGCTCTGACCAGACGTGGGATGCTATCAGTCAACAGTTCTGTTTACGACCCATTGGGTTTCCTGGCGCCAGTGACCCTTCAGGCCAAAATAATGCAACAGGAGCTGTGTAGAAGGGGCTGCAGTTGGGATGATCCTTTGCCACAAGACATTTTAAAGCGATGGAGAAGGTGGTTGGAGGACTTGGGCCAGCTAGCTACATTTAAAGTTGACCGGTGTATTAGACCAGCTGGGTTTGGAGCTGTAAAGCAGGCACAATTACATAATTTTTCTGACGCCAGCGAAGGAGGCTATGGAACTGTCACATATGTGCGTTTAGTGAGCGACGAAAACCAAATTCACATATCCTTTCTCCTTGGCAAGGGTAGAGTAACACCCTTAAAGGTGGTGACTATTCCCCAACTTGAACTATCTGCAGCTCTTCTCGCTGTGAAGATGAATGCTATGATCAAGGCTGACCTTGGAATGCACCTTAATAGGTCTGTGTTTTGGACCGATAGCACATCCGTGCTGAAGTATGTTTGCAATGAAGATGGGCGATTTTATACATTTGTTGCAAATCGAGTTGCCGTAATACGAGACTTGTCTGAGCCTGCACAATGGAGACATGTTGGTACAAGGGAGAATCCAGCTGATTATGTGTCTCGAGGTCTGGGTGTTTCTGACTTTTTGAAAAGCAGAAGATGGCTGGAAGGACCAGAATACTTGTGGAGGGAAGAGGATCAGTGGCCACAGACATTGCTGGATGTCTCTTTGGACGTGGAAGATAAAGAGGTCAGGAAGGAGGCAGCAGCTCATGCTGTCAGTGTGTGTACTCCTGGACCAACAGATCAGCTGATCCTATTTTTCTCAGATTGGAGAAGGCTAAAAAGAGCAGTGTTTGGTATTTAAAGTTGAAATCATGGTTGAAAGAAAAGTGCAAGGGGAACAAGCAGCTGCTTCCCTCAAGAAATGGCACCGTGTCATGTGACAAGCCCATCAGAAAGCCACAAAGACACATTTTATTATTAAAAGATTTACAAGATGCTGAAATTTCCATCATCCGTTACTGTCAGCATCAGAGGTTTAAGTTGGAAATGGAAGCTCTTGCAAAGGGTTTGAGTGTGAGCCACCATAGCCCTATCTATAAATTGGACCCTACCTTAGATGATGGGCTGTTGAGAGTTGGCGGTAGGCTAGACAAAGGTGCAATGCCAGAGGAGGCCTAGCATCCAGTCATCCTTGGTAAAGATCAGCATATTTCTAGCCTCATTCTTAAGAGCGCTCACCAAAGTTTGGGGCATGCTGGACGATCTCACACTTTAGCTGCGGTGAGAAGAAAGTTTTGGATAATAAGGGGCAGCTCAGCCACAAGAAAGATCATTGGAGAATGCTGCATCTGAAAGCGCTACAATACTAGACCTTTACAGCAAAAGATGGCACACCTACCTGCAGCTAGGATTTTACCAGACCAGCCCTCTTTTTCCACCACGGGGGTTGATTACTTTGGCCCAGTCGAAGTGAAACGAGGGAGATCCCGGTGCAAAAGATACAGCGTTATATTTACTTGCATGGCAAGTCGAGCCATTCATCTTGAGGTAGCGTCTACGTTGGAGACTGATGCATGCATCAATGCCCTGAGACGTTTCATGAGTCGGAGAGGTCAGGTCCAACATCTATGGTCCGACAATGGAACAAACTTTGTGGGAGCAGAGCGAGAGCTGAGGGAAGCCCTATCCAATTTGGATCAGGCAGCGATAACAGGACATCTTGCGCAGGTTGGAGTTAATTGGACTTTTAACCCACCTGCAGGCTCCCACTTTGGCGGCGTTTGGGAGAGGATGATTCGTTCAGTGAGAAGGGTCCTAAACTCTGTTTTACGTCAACAAACCTTGGATGATGATGGACTGGCAACAGTGTTATGTGAGGCAGAAGCTATCTTGAATGATAGACCAATCACCAAGCTGCCAGATGACCCCAATGACTTGGAACCACTCACGCCCAATCATATTCTCCTGTTACAAGGGAAGCCGTCAATTTTGCCTGGTGTCTTTTCGGCTGAGGACCACTATGGGAAAAGGAGGTGGAAGCAAATCCAATTCCTTGCTGATTTATTTTGGAAGAGATGGGTTCGTGAGTACTTGCCATTGCTTCAACAAAGACAGAAATGGAATGACAAGAAAAGGAACCTGGCTGTCGGAGACATTGTGACCATTATGGATCCATCTGCTCCACGGGGATCCTGGCCTCTAGGGAGAGTCTTGGAAGTTTATGCAGATGCACTTGGGTTAGTGAGATCCGTAAAATTTAGAACAAAATCCAATATAGTTGAAAGACCAATTTCCAAATTATGCTTAGTCTGTGAGACCTAATTTAAAATGTTCGGGGGGGGGAATATATTTTAGGAATTGCCATGATTGTGAACCATGTCAATTAGGGGCCGGTGTGTAGACGCCAAATAGGGGTCAAATGTGTGTGTGTGTATTACTTTTGTTGAGCACTGTGTGGCGCTCTGACTGGTTATATAAAAGGGAAGAGGAAGAAGGTATGCCCAGGTACGGACTTAAAGGGCATACAGGTTTTTGACCGCTTGGGCGGAGCGTGTGCAACTTTACGGATCGTGTTTTAGATTGATTTTAAGATTGACGATTAATAAATAAACCTTAACTTTTAACAAGCTACTGTTGGAATTTATCTTTATATCAATGTTAGAATTTAACTTTAACCCAATGTAAACTCAAATAAGTAATCTGACTCCAATTTGCGACCTTACCCAACTCTCACTCATCCAACAATATGCGCGCTCGTTCTGCAATAGAAAGGTATCAGGAAGCCGGCATTTTCACACACGAATGGATTTATTCCCAATACACAGATTTCTACATGGCACCTGGATCTCGAGTCCCTCTCAATACAACTCTACACCTCTCATGCCACCAGCGAATGTGTTCTACCTCCGAGTTGCCCAGTACTGATTCATACTATACAACATGCAAATGGCACAGACAAAAGCATCCTGGCATGATTCTATTGGCTATGTGTATTGCAGTTAATTTTAGCTCGCTCTCATTGGTCTTTCTCCTCCCGTCGAATCCCGTGGCGACTCCTCCTGCTTGTGCTATCCCCCGATGGCCTCTCCTTCGTCCACTGGTCCCGGAGTCATCTCGTCTCGCTCAGCACCATCTGCTTCTAAAACATTCCATTCATGCACAACCCCCGCAACCAGTTTCGCGCCACCAGTCACACTCTCAGCATTTTACAATATCACATTTTCATACATTGGATGCACCAACATCTAATGAACTATGTTAAGCTCAAACTCTTATATTCCTTTAATAGTCAAAAGTATGAAATCCTTTAAGTGTAACTGAAGTTTAGACCATGCTAATGACCAGACACTCAGGAGAGGAATGCAGGAAGATTAGATCACAGCTGCACCACAGGAGGTGTGAACGAGACCCCTCTGAAACAATGGACTTCCATGCCAGGATCACAAAAGTGGCTCCGAGCAGTCTAACCTTTGTTCAGTTTTAAATTGACTGCCATTTACATTATCCTTTAATCCCTCTCATGACCTCAGACATCTGAGGTCATCACTTGAACACCTTATTTCATTGCTGCACACGAGCTCGACATCACTTGCCATAAAACTAAAACACATCAAACAATTAGTAAAAGAATAAGAATCAGTAGAAAATTTCCTTCCCTCCTTATGGCCTCAGGTCCCGAGGCCATCTTTCCATACTCACATCCTGGACTCCCGGAGGGGCACGCTACCTCCGCCTCCTGGGGGTCCTTTTGAGGGATCATCATGTACTGACCCCCCGGAGGGAGTGGCCCCAACGTGCGTTCTATTGTCTTAACAGTTAATGATCTGATACATGGAATACAGCAACATCCGCATAACACCATAATAGCGGCAAACACAGCGATAGAAATCAGTACTGATGCAATCAGGCTTTTATATTTACCAAAGATGTTTAACCAGTCAGAATACCAACTGGTGTCCACACCTGAGTGCTCCTTCATTTTGTTACTTAGCGTGCGCAGACCCTCCAATGCCTTGGTAAGGCGACCGTCAGGAGATGTATTGTTGGCAATCAGAGTACAACACTGATCCCCAAAAATACCACACACCCCTCCTCTTTCGGCTAACAACATATCTAAGCTTATTCTGTTCTGGAATGCCATAAGAGACGTGGCAGCCAATTGCTCATGCACTGCCTGGAGTGCTGAGGTGGTAAAATTCGCCAATCGTTGGACATTATAGTGGACATAATTAATCCGGTCCACATTTTTGTTTACTGTAACGAACAGGAAAAGACTCTCCCATCCTGCTGCAATTTGATCCACCAATTTATACTCGTCAGGGATCCCTCTTGGAACTCCAATTGCATCTATATACGTGGGATCTCCTGCATTCAACCATTCTTGCATGTCCCTTCTCTTCCTGTTAAGGAAGGGGATTCTTCCCCATTGTCCAACACCTTCCCACTCCATTTTGGCCAGATCTAAGGCTGTCACACTAACTGGCATGATCAGCGTTACCAGGGCGCACTTACCTGAGGCATTGGTGGGAAGCCTATCGTACAGCACTTTCTCTCCACACCACAGCCAAACATCATCACGAGCGAGAGGGATTCCTACTGGCAAAGACACATTTTCATTTCACCATGACTCCTGGATATTTCCAATCCCAGGACCCGTCCCATTTAACTTTTAGGCAGGTGAACTTCTGTTTTGCAACTTGGGTGTCAAAAATAGGCTCTTTCTTTTTTATTCCCACATCATTCCATGGGTGTGTCCAATTAAAATTGTCACCCAAGTGTTCACCTGTGTCGGTTGTTTACATTTCAGATTTAGCAGTAGTTGTTGTGTCTGTGTCAGCGTCTTACCATCATCTCGCTCTGCTCCATACCATACCATTCTATTACATGCTCCTTTCGCTCCATCACTTCTGTCATCCCGCATCCTATGTTCAAACGCCAACATCGTCCACACAAAGCACACGCCAGCAGGCAAAATAGTCAATAAGTTAAACATTTGCATCGTCATCGTCTTTGTTCAGACTCGAAAGTGTCTGACTTTGATCCAATTCATGCCATCTACACATTCCCTCTCTTGACCTGCCCGTCCGGGCGGTCAACCTCTAAGCTCAACCTTGGCGGGCACAAATACTGGCGTTATGGTACCACTTTCGTCCCGTAGTTCCCAATTGGATGGCGTGTGAGGTTCTAGCCAGAACTCTAAACTGTCCTTATCAGCGAGATTGAGTCCACCTCCGGGAAAGCACCCGGAGGTTGATGTACGGAGTGATGTCCGACTCCAGTGATGCTGAGTTCACTGAGTTCAAATATCTAACTGTGTTCCGAGATTACAAATTAAGCCTCGAGCTAACGCTCCAATTTTGACTGTTAATTGACAAATTTTAAAGCAACACAAATGAAATAGTAACCATTTATGCTTAAAATAAAAAATCCCAAAACTATAATAACGCAGATACCGAATTAAACCTCTATTTTTTCTTTTTTTTTTTTATGGGAAGAAAAGGTGCTCTACAAGACATAGACAGCTCCAAGACCGCTGCAGTCTTCACCTCCTATTGTCTCATGATTGGCTCAATCCACCTACAGGCTGTGCCCACACTGATTCTGTCAACTGGGGGAGGGGGTAGAGACAGTAAAAACAATCGCGGAGCTGTGGAGCCGAGCCCCAAATCAGTCGGGCCCTGGGTCCACAACACCTCTAGCAGAGACACACACAGAACTACCATTTCCGAGCGACCCTTCCCTGGAAATTTTGAAATTTAGTAATGTTCCCAAAACCAAAGAATTTGTAGTCGGTGCTGAAATATGATCTCCCGATTGTGACGCGGCGTATTCAACAACTATGGGGTCTAGATCTCTAGTATGATGACGCTCATCAATATTCAATGCGATTTGTGGCTCGGCGACAGTAAACAATTCATACCATTTCCGCTGCTCAGGGACAAGGCACGCGTGCGAGGCAACGCCAGTAGACATAACAAATATATAATTCTAACGCAAGATGCACTCATGACTAAATTTGGATGAGTGCATTTTTGATAAACCAAATCATGTTTGTGATCACATGTACAATGTGATATGTCAATTGGTGAATTGAAAGGGTGGCGGTTGCTAAACCACTCAGACCAGAGCAAGAACAGGGCATACCCACCGCGGGAGGATGGGAACCAGGTTTCAGAGCTGCCCTCAAATGTTTCAGTTCAGTTTAGCCACTGGGAAGAAAGAGAGCACGACATATGCTCCCTCCGACGGATGTGCACAGTCAAGTTCAGTCCCATCCGGGAATGCCACTCGAATTCCAGTGTTCGTTCAGTCAATGGCAGTGACTCAGGCAATCTTGAGAGTCCACATGGCTCAGTGGGGGTTGCGGAAGGAGCTCATAGCTCGCCCCAATATCCAGCACCATCGAAAACTTGTCCATCCACCGTCCCCGGAATGCTAGGACCTGCTAGTCCTCGAACGCTGAAGCTCCGCGGCCCCCTGTCACGGAATGGGGTACGAGCGGGTTTGTGTCAAGTGCGTTGGGAGTGGGTAACGGTGGCGCCCCCTGCGCTGGTGGAGCTCTTTGTGACAGATATGGCACCGGAGGATGGCACATTCCAGAAAGTGGCTCGGCATGGACTGCTCATCACCCAGTGACCCCACACCCCGCAGCAAGAGCACACCCCACTCACAATCCCTGTCCATAACCACCCGTACCTCTGTTACCGCAATCCCAACCTCGTTGACTGGCCTGCTATGGACAGCAGCCAGTCTGCTGTGGCGCTGCGTCACCCGAACCTTGCCCAGAAGCAGCAGAAGTGGAAGGAGCAGCTGCCTCCTTTTTTCTTATCTCTCTTGGCCTTCTAAACCTGCAAGTACAACAATTTTAGTCACGCTCCTTAATCCAATCCCATATTTTCCTTTTCTGATGTCGTGCAAAATTATGTACAAAATGTGTTCTACTTAGCCCGAGTAGCATTTTTCATTAATGGACTATTTCGCCTGATTTCTGCCACTGGAAGGTGCACGCCCTTGTGGACGGCCAACTGGAACAGCTGTGTAATGTCGACATTATTGGATGGGTCACTGCCGGAAGTCTCACTCTATTCACGTCTCGCCCTGGCCACATAGACCAGGCCTGTCTCCCCCTTCCCCACCTGAAAGACACAGCAACATCGACCCCAACGGGCCAGAAATATCTGATGCACGGCACGGCCAATCTCACCTGAGGTGTCCCCACTTAGCTGGTGACCATCATGCTGGTCAGCAGATCTGGCCTCGGCCTCAAGTGAGGACAGTTCCTCTTAAATAAATTTTGTCCCGCTTGTAACTCTGTATAAACCTCTTAGTCTGGTGTCTCCTTTGTAGGAGATTTCAACCAACGTGACCTTTTTACAACGTGTCAAATAAACCAATGTTGACCTTTCTGCTATCTTTACAGCTGTGAGAGCTGTCACTAACACTTCCTTCCCCCTTGGGTAATTACAAATGTCTTATCTTCAAACTTCATACAAGCACCCAGTATCCTGGCTTCACTATATTAGTGCCCCTGCTGGGAGACAGAAAGATCCTGGTCACTCTAAATTTGCGCCTGTCTTTTGTTTTCCTAACACTTCTCACATATGGTCAGCTAAAGTTGCTTTAACAACTATTTCCCATTTGTTCTTAAATTTGAGGTATTCTATAAGTTCTTCCAAACAGTGTTTTACAATGTCTTAGTCCTAAATACAATGAAATACGTTACAATGGAAAATATCAGAATAAAATTTCATACATCCAACATGAGACACGTGCTTGTGACCACTTCAGGGTCATTTTTGTCTGAAATATCTCCTCTACAACAACTTACCCTTGCGTTAAGTGAGTAATTTTCCATAAAAACAGTGCCACTAATTCGACATTAATTTCAAGTATCACTGCTGTGGTGCTGTATTATATGGAAAGGTCTAAACAATCCAAGAAAATTTTGCCCTATCCTGGACTGGGTGTGTGTTATCTAGTCGCGCATCCAATGTGAATAATAATAACTCCTGTGGAGCACATGAGCAGGCTAAAGCAACAACTATATCTTAATCTGTACCGTGGACCCTAAATTAGAATATCTTATTTCTCCCTCCTTGTTGAGGAGAACCTCCGGGATGGGCGTGGTGAGGCGCTATTTGAAGCGTTCTCCGGCCTTCTGGTCACACTGGTCACATGTCACCTCAAACCTGTGGACAGAACTGGACGAGTGGCACTTGCCAGTGAGAATGAGAAGGGGTAAATTATCTTCCTTCCAAAACTTTCAGTTTTGCATAAATTTTGTGTAATAACGTCAATCAACCATTCACTTGATGTTTGAATTTAATTACTCCAATCTTTCTCCAATAACACTTTGAAAATCAATACTTGGGAGTGCAATAGGGATTCAGGGTGATCAGGCCTGTCCACCCATCGCATCCTAAGTACTGTAAGGGCTTGCCGGTGACCTCAAACAATTTTCTGTCCTGAGGCCCGTCCCTTAAACATTCACTCAAACCACATATGCATCCAAACACTTTTTCTTTCACACTTTCATTCACCAAACGATACTTTCCAATTCCACACAGAGACCCCTCCCTTGGCGCGTCCGCCTTGATTTCACTGAGATTTGTGCTGGCAGATCCATAATTTTGCCTTAATTTAGCCAGCGTATGCCAAAATTTACAACTGTGGGTCTCTGGATTTTCCCATTCACTCCCCGTGAAGTTGTTTCTCCTCTCCTGGACGTAGCTGACGAAACTGCACCTGTGACATCAAACAGCTCATAGATGCGAATGTTAGCAGTCTGGTATTTATGGAATGATGTCATGTCCTCTAAAATTGTCATGTCAGTGTTCGCGTCGTACAGTCAAAAAAACATCTGTCTTCCACCTTTGTCACATTTAATACACATCAGTTAATAAATCATCTACAAAACTATTTAGTCCAACTTTATATTTGGTAAACCAATCTCCAATGGCTAGATATTCCCCTTTCCAAAGATTTTCTTTCAACATGTTCATAGAATACTTCACTTAAAACTTATCCCAAAACCATAATCCCTTTGCTTAAAAATGTAAATCAGTAATTCAGTGTTCAACTTGCGTTCTAATTCCCTGCTAATTTGTATTTATTGTTAGGTTGAATACATATATTTTATCCCGTACCTTACTACACTAGCACTGCAGAAGAATTGCTCCACAATGCGATCCATGCTCGACCACATGGAGAAGACCCCCCGGAGAGCGGACGCCTGAAGACTGGATTCCATTGCTGTAACATCAAGGGGGTGTGCCTGAGACACACCTCTTACACAAAAGGACTGAGTGCCACAGCAACAAAAGGCATATCTGCCTCTTCAATCAGCAAATGACTGCCATTGATGTCTGTCTCTCCTCCTGTGTCTGAAATGTTCACATGCCTACTCGCCCCCACCTTGGGCAATTACCAAATGTCTTATCATCAAACTTCCTTCAAGCATCCAGTCTCCTGGCTCCACTAGTCTAGCTCCCTGCTGGGAGACCAAAAGGTCCCCATTGGTGTGGTGGTCCTGCTTGCTGGTTCTGCTGCTCCACCCCTGGTGGTAGGTTGCCATAACAATCTCGTGCCCAGTGGTCAGAGGACCCGCAGTTGAAGCAAGTCCCTGGAGCAAACCCATTCCGCCCCCGACCAGGGGGGGCGCCACGACCACGCCCTCTGTATCCACCACGAAACACTTGGCCTCGGCGCCATCCAGCCACCACTGGAGTTTGATACATCTGTTTTTGTTTCACCTTCTCTTGTTTTGCCTCACCATGCAACTTTGCCAACTGTAGTTTACCCAAACTAGTCGCCAGAGCGTCAGATTCCTTTTGATCTTTATCTGCTTTGTCCATGTCGATGCGGCACTGATAGATCAAATGCCTCTTACATCTCGGTTCCGGACAGACCAAAATGTCCGGATCAATTCTCAAATTCACCTGCACCTCATTCACTCTCTCTTCCTCTTTTATCGCCCCCAGCGCAGTGGCAACAATAGCCAATTGGTGAATGCCTCGTCTATCTTTCTCCAATTCCTTCACTTCCTTTTTAAGTTTATGACGCTGTCGCCATCCGGCTTGGCTCTGATCTCCCTTCATATCTCGAATATCTGCCAACATTCTGCTTTCCTTTTTCTGTAACTGCTGCGCTAACTTCAACATGTTCCATGTTCCGGGCTCTCCGCGAAACAATTCATCCTCTTTTAATTTCAAAAACAACTTCTGACTCCGTTCTTTTTCTTTCTTAATTTTCTTACTTTCCGTTCCACTAATCAATTGTGCTTCCATCTTAGCGTAATGACCATAAATTTCCGACCAGACTTCAGACCGTTCGTCTGGAGTTTCACACCCGAGACCACTATCATACTTCCTCTCCTTCGCCATCCTGAAATCCACTCGTGCGTGTCCCAACCACTTTTATGCAGAACAAATTTAGCCTTCACATTCACACCGCTTCCACACTGATATTTTAAATCGTATCTTAACCACGAATAGTTCCAAACTATTCTAGTAGGTAAATCCCAGATTTTACTCTACTAACGTCCACACTTTTACACTTATTTATTTATATATTTAACCATATCGTATCTTAACCACGAATAGTTCCAAACTATTCTAGTAGGTAAATACCAGATTTTACTCTACTATCGTCCAGACTGTTACACGTATTTATTTATATATTTATTTAACCATATATTTTAACGCCGTTCTGCTCCTCCTTCCTCTTATAATCTATTTATTTATATATTTATTTATTTATTTAACCATATATATATTAACACCATTCCGCTCCGCCTTCCTCTTATAATTTAGCGTTGCCAATATGCAGAATTTGAAAAGGATCTGCTTACCTTATGTCACTGTGGGCCCAAGAGGAAGGCCGGTCGGATGTGCGGCTCCTTTATTCTTTATCAGGTCGTCACCTGGTGTGGACGTGGGCCCCAGGCCCAGACTCTTGTGGTTTTTCCTGAAGCCCCAGGCTTCCTTTGAGCCCCAGACTCTTGCAGTCCCAGACTTCCTTTCTTTTCTTAGAGTCCCAGACTCTCTTGGAAGTCCCAGACTTCTATTACCTCTCATGCATCCCGTCGGCGTCACCATAAATTGTTGGAATTTATCTTTATATCAATGTTAGAATTTAACTTTAACCCAATGTAAACTCAAATAAGTAATCTGACTCCAATTTGCGACCTTACCCAACTCTCACTCATCCAACAATATGCGCGCTCGTTCTGCAATAGAAAGGTATCAGGAAGCCGGCATTTTCACACACGAATGGATTTATTCCCAATACACAGATTTCTACATGGCACCTGGATCTCGAGTCCCTCTCAATACAACTCTACACCTCTCATGCCACCAGCGAATGTGTTCTACCTCCGAGTTGCCCAGTACTGATTCATACTATACAACATGCAAATGGCACAGACAAAAGCATCCTGGCATGATTCTATTGGCTATGTGTATTGCAGTTAACTTTAGCTCGCTCTCATTGGTCTTTCTCCTCCCGCCGAATCCCGTGGCGACTCCTCCTGCTTGTGCTATCCCCCGATGGCCTCTCCTTCGTCCACTGGTCCCGGAGTCATCTCGTCTCGCTCAGCACCATCTGCTTCTAAAACATTCCATTCATGCACAACCCCCGCAACCAGTTTCGCGCCACCAGTCACACTCTCAGCATTTTACAATATCACATTTTCATACATTGGATGCACCAACATCTAATGAACTATGTTAAGCTCAAACTCTTATATTCCTTTAATAGTCAAAAGTATGAAATCCTTTAAGTGTAACTGAAGTTTAGACCATGCTAATGACCAGACACTCAGGAGAGGAATGCAGGAAGATTAGATCACAGCTGCACCACAGGAGGTGTGAACGAGACCCCTCTGAAACAATGGACTTCCATGCCAGGATCACAAAAGTGGCTCCGAGCAGTCTAACCTTTGTTCAGTTTTAAATTGACTGCCATTTACATTATCCTTTACTACTCATGGACTCTTTGGTGAATAACATAGCAAAGCAATCACAGGTAACAAAGCCGCCAGCGCGTCAAACCAAGCCAATCTAGGCAAACAAGCAGTCAATACCTCACTAGCCTACTAGTATACTGGCTAGTACATGCCCCTAGGTATGAGTGTGAGTGCGGATGGTTGTTCGTCTCTGTGTGCCCTGCAATTGGCTGGCAACCAGTTCAGGGTGTCCCCCGCCTACTCCCCGAAGATAGCTGGGATAGGCTCCAGCACCCCCCGCGACCCTAGTGAGGAGAAGCGGTACAGAAGATGGATGGATGGACATTATATCTATTCACATGTTATTTTCACAAAGCCGCAAGAGGGTGCTCTAGGCCTGCGTGTCTGTTCCTGCTACTTCTGTACCCCTGTCGATTGATCATTTCAACATTGACAGTAAAGGATTTTATACATTTGACTACAAAGGATTTTATACGATTGACTACAAGTTACATGTATTCATTTTAATGCAATAAAGATATTTGCTGATTGTGCTTTGATTCAATGTGCGGTGGAAGGTCAGGGCAGGCTGTGTGAAGTGCATGGGTGGCAGATGTTTTGTGCAGGACGAGGAGCCGCACGTCTGGAAACTGGGTGTGCTGACACAGAACGTTCATGACATCAAGGACATCGAGGCGCTGTTGTGTGAGATGGTCAGACGGTCGACCGTGAAAGCGGAATAACAGATCCAGTGGTTCATGGGCAGTGGAGCGCACAAAAAACTGCCTTGGCGCGCGCCCATGGAAAGAGCCGACACGCTATCCTGTGGGGTGAAGATATCCAATAAGAGAAAGATAAAGTTAGTTGCAGATGACACATAGCAAATAGGAGAGTAGTAGGATGTCTTTGCTTTGTTTTGTTGAAATGTATAAATGATCCTGGGCAATTTGGGGGGGGGTCGTCTTCTGTCGGGTACAGAGGCGCGCAGAGCTGTAATCGAGCCCCAGGCTTTGTACTAGATCTCCTGTTAGGAATAAATCCGCTCCCGTGTGAAATCGCAGGCTTCCTGGTCATTTCTCTCTCAGAACGAGCGCGCATAATTGTTGGATGAATGTGAGTTGTGTTTGGTTAATGGAGTCAGATAATAGTTAAAATTACAACAACAGTAACTTAAAAAACAATTGAGAATGGGTGAACAACAATGACACAGAGAAGATCATATTCTGCAGATTACAAGATTAAAATAGAGAAATATCTAGCCGAAAACGGTAATCGAGCAGCAGAAGGAAAGTTTGGAATCAGCGACAAACTTGTCAGGGACTGGCGAAAAGCGGAGGTTACTCTTACTAAAATGAAGAAAACAAAAAAAGCTAATCGTGGGCTAAAAGCTAGGTGGCCACAGCGAGACGAACAAATTCGCTCGTGGGTGCGTGAACAACATGCTGCTGAAGATGAGTCATATGTAAGCAACGCAGAGGAGGAAGTGGCGCATCGTTTGCCTCCGTAGTTGGCGGAGCTGTTGAGAAGCGACACCGAGGAGGAAGACTTGACTGGATTTAGTGATGTTGAGTGACACTTAAAGTTTGTTAAATTTGTTAGCATGTTATCTGAATAAATATGTTAGGTTAACATACAAGGCATGCTCTCTGATCGTTGTTTATGCGTCGTTACGTTAGCAAACCTTACACTTCTTCAGCCTCCTTTTCTCTGTTCTAATTTTATTATAAATTGCTTTTCAAGATGATGTCTGTTGGTTGTCTGTTGTTGGATTTCATCAAATAAATTTCCCCAGATGCCATTTATAATCCAGTGCGACTTATATATGTTTTTTCCTTCTTTATTGTGCATTTTTTGGCTGGTGCGACGTATAAAAAATGACAACTTGTAAAAAAAGGGTTAGATTAACAAAGGCCAGAGGCATATTTTAGTTCAGCCCACAAATCGTACCTCGTGTGTATGATGTGTTCGCGAGGCGGCCAAAAGGTCATCTAAAAAATTGCCCGCGAACGTGTCAAAAGCGCCACTACCAACTGTTTGTGTATGAAGAGACGTGAGACAGCAGTGTGCGTTCAAGCGTGCCCGTATTTCCTTATTTTTAACATCACGTAACGCACGCCTCCCCACCTGCTACTGGGGCACACACAAGAGGGGTAGGGGCAATACCACAGAAAGAGAGAACAGAGGGGAAGTCAAACTGTTAACCCACTTCGGTTTGATGAAACACCTATCACAATAATTAGTTTTAACCACAAGAATGAGGTCAGTGGGTCGAGATCGGATGTCTAGCCAGATTGCGGCCGTAGGGTGGGGGACTAACAGCCAAAAAAGGGTCAAGTGTCCACCTCTGGATTTAAGGTTTTTATAGAGATGAGATTTACAACAAATTGGCACGGCCCCTTTTGGAGCTCGGCTTGTTATTTTTTTTCCGGTTTCAGCGTCTACGTCACAACAGGAAGGCAAGCGAGACAATATTGCTCGAATTGTTAGTTCTGTTGTCTAAATAGGTGACCAAAATGCAAATACACATTCCTACTATTGTCCACTTCAAGCAGTGAAAGTATAAAAGCATTCTGCACGATAGTTTGGATTGATTTCCATCAAACTTGATGACATCCACAAAATCAAAAATACAGTGCCAATCGCTTCTCCACTTACACAGGCTAAAGCGGACCAGAGCAAGAATGCGCACACAAAGCAGACAGGTTATATTTCGAACATTTAGCGACGCTAAACTTTTGCTACGTGTGAGGAGGCGGACATGGATCGATGTTTACAGCTATAATTCCCCACGGGTAACAGCAGTACATTCTTTGGTGGTGTTAAAACTAACAGCACTGCTCATGGCAGTAATTAGCTTTTGGTCGCTAAACAGACGACATTAGCACAAGCAAATGAGTTTCTTACCGGTCACTTGGTGCCGGGGATGCTCACTCTGCTCACTTCCACAGTTCCTCATTCTCATATAAATCAGCCATGGCGAGGTTAATCGTTTTGACATGTTCAAACGGTCATAGGGAGGGATGTCCACATGAATGTTGGTGCCAATTGAGCACCGTTTTTGGACGCTATAAGCAATGAAAGTTCAAATATTTCCAATGGAGAGTTTGTAATTTTCTTTCCCTTTTTTTAAAAAAAAAAACAAAAAACAAAACTTTATTCACAAATGCAATATACAAAACTCTCAATGGGAGAATACAAAAAACATTTGTGTTTGTGCATTAAGTCCATTGGAATTCCAGTGGAGAGAACAAAACAACAACAAAGAAATAAAAAGAACAGAATCGAACAGCGAGGCAGTTTCCATGTCACCATAAGCCATTTCAATTTACAATCAATATTTTTCATGTTCTACTATCGTCAAACAAACAATTCAAGACGTCTTCACACATCTTCCAAAAGTCCATACTCAAGTCCCCCAAGAGTGGCAAAGAAGCAAAATACAACAACAATTCAATTTTAAATAAATTGAGGGATGGTGTTTTATTCTGCCATTTCCATTTATGAATGTGGTATTTAACCAAAATTATCACAAAATTGCAGAGCCCAAGCATTTTGTTAGTAGTTCAATTACACCATGAAGAATTTGGTCCAAATTTCGTTGTGGTATTTCATCCATTTTAGTTTGCATCCAGTTAATAACATCATTCCAAAAAGAATTTTTCTTAGAACAGGCGAAAAAAAGATGTTCCATTGTTTCCTCATCTCGAGAACAAAAAACACATGGCTCCACCTCAAACCCAAAATCGCTTTTTCAACATTGCTGCTGCTGGGTAGTAACCATGTAGAATTTTAAATTATATTTCTTCTATTTTCATAGGTATTGGCCATTTCAAGAAGTCCATATAATCCTTTGTAGTTTTACTTTTATTGTTATAAATTTTAGCACTTTTTTTTCAAAATCATGAAATATTTTAATTTAAAAAAATGCTGAACATTTTTATTATTACATTTTATGTCATTTAGGGAAATGTGATTTAGGTCAATGCTTGGTAACTCGATCTGTGTTTTCGAGTAGATTAGATAACTTTGAATCATGTTTAATAAAGCTTTGAGAACAGCTTTACAAACTTTTGTGCATTCTCTCTTGGAACTTGGAATACGAAATTTACTCCCAAATTCTGTCAGACTAAGAAATTGGCCTTCCTTGTCTAATATATCTGTAATAAAGATGTTTTCGTACCATTTTGAATGAATACAGATTTCTTGTTAGACGTAATTACTCTTTTGTTCCAAAGGGTGGATCCATGTAGTATAAAATTGTGGGTAAATACCATCTTCCAGTAGTGTAACACTTCTTTGTGATAATCAGATAATTTCACTGGCAACTTAGATATTTCAAAATCACCTTTTAAAAGAAACTCAAAACCCCCAAGTTGTTTAAAAATATTTTTGGGGATGTGAAACCGAAAAGAATCCGGTTTGTCAAGAAAGGCTTTTATCCAATTAATTCTAAAATAAACAATCATATATTCAAAGTCTATTGTTTTTAAACCTAATGGAGAGTTCGTAATCAGTCACGTCAGGGACTCTTCCAGTACCATGGGGAAAGCAGAGAGGGGCGCGGCCATATTCCATTAATAGTAAGGGTTTTTCGAAGTCGTCGCTTATTTCCCAATTTCTCCAAGATGTATAGAAAATTATAACTAATTTCGGTTTTCTTAAAAAAATATGGGGAAATTTAACTTGTTCTTAAAAAATGGACCATCTTTGATCTTGTACAACGCTTGAGTCCAATAGGTGGCGATAATGTACCTGAAAGCTGCTTGGGACCCGCCATTCAACTCAAACAAGACGGCGAAGAAGAGTTCAAATCGGAAAGAAAATATTACTGAACAAAAATGAGTGGGAGAATTTTACTCGTTCGATCTTTTTTTGTCCACAGAGGTGAGGAAATGATATGGGGACAGGTTGGGAATGTGACGTCGTATATGATTTTGTGGCTTCCGACTGCAATTTCGCGGAATGAGTGCTGATTTCCCAGTTTGACCTTAGCTTAGCATTATTGAAACTTAAAACTCTCTTAAACCGAGGACGGCGTCTCCTCAATTCTAGACGAGCAGAAATACGTTGTCTATTTTTTAAGCTTTTTTGTTATACCGCTACTGGAAACCTGTCTAAAAATTTTACGAGGCGATAACGTCGTTAAGCATGAATGAAGCGAGTAGTTTTCGTCACGTTCGAATTTCAAATCAAATGACGCGAGGGTCAATGCTTCCGGCTACCCTTGTGAGGACAAGCGGGACAGATTATGAATGGGTCAATGCTCACCGGACAGATGCCATTTATCCTCATGGGTGGCGGCCGTTCTGGGTTCTGGTGCCCATCCTTGCAATCTTCGTGCAGTAGGAAGGGATATATATATAGATAGATATAGGGATATATATATATATATATATATATATATGTATATATACACACATATATATATGTATATGTGTGTATATATATATATGTATATATATATGTATGTATGTATATGTATATATATATATGTATATGTAGATATATGTATATGTATATATATATGTATATATATACATGTATATATGTATATGTAGATATATGTATATGTAGATATATATATGTATATGTATATATGTATATGTATATATATATGTATATGTATATATGTATATATGTATATGTATGTATATGTATATGTATATATATATATATGTATATGTATGTATATGTATATATATATATATATGTATATGTATATATATGTATATGTATATATATATATGTATATATATATATATATATGTATATGTATATGTATATATATATGTATATGTATATATATATGTATATACATATATGTATATGTATATGTATATATATACAAACATATATATATATTAGGGCTGGGCGATATGACCTAAAATCAATATCGCAATAAATTAGGCAGTTTTACCTCGATAACAATAAATGCGCGATAAATTCCCCCTGAGGACCAGAATCAAAATAAATGCAGGAAATGCATATTGACTGCTTTTTTTATTGACCAACTGGTACGCATTACTTTCAATGAAAAATAGAAGTACAAAAATCATTTGAATAAACATTCAAACTAGCTTGCTTTGCATGACTTGAACAATGTCACAAAGAACAGGAGAAAAAGGGTACCTCTCACAAAATCTTTTTATGTAAATATATTGTGCCGAGATGCTGTAATTCCATTTGCAAAGGCCTAGATTTGTGTAAAGGTATCGTGGAAACAATCTAAATAATGCCATGTGCAAAGGCGCTAGTCGCCTGTAAACAAAATGCTAAATAAAATGGAAAAAAATGTCAATGGAATGCCAGTGCCAAATAAACAAGTGTGTTTCATCAGGAAAATGTGCCGTCTCGAGTAATCTGGTGCGCAGTCGCCACTTGTCGTCTATGTAATGCACATTCAGGCGCAAACAGGGATCCATGTTGCGACTTGACCACAAGTCGGATGTGGATGCAAAATGCTTGACATGTCTCCGCTCCCGTCCCGATGTTGTCCATATCGGAAGTGCTGTTTGCGGCAAATATTTTCGTACCTCTTGTCGGCTACTTTCATGAGGCGTTTAAATCCTGTCCGCTCCATTGTAACAAGAGGAGCTCTATCTTTAGCTATGTGCTCGGCTATCGCGTCCACCTCTGAGACGTTCTCTCGTATGGTGTCGCCTCCGTTATGGGCTGTTGTCACTTGTCCAAACTTGCTCCTCACTTTCAACTTTTAGCACAAGCTCCAAGTCAACAGCATGGTTGTGTTGTGGGTGGTGAAAAAGAAAAGGTTGGACGCGCTGTTTCTGTTGCTTACGACGCACTTTGTAGTTCATGTTTTTTTGCTTAAACATCGTCTTTATGGAACCCAAAACATTTCCAAACGACAGATGTCCACTTTATTTTCGGGACAAGCGCGACAGGAACAATTTCAACTAACGTTACTTCGTCCGCAGCCGTGTCAGCCGCTTCAGGATTTGAATCGCCAGCTACGAACGCGTCTTGTTTACATTCTTGTTCAGAAGGGAGGAGTCACGTGACTACACGCGCTGGAGCCGTCTTAAAGGGGCATGAGCATCGCCGCAGACAGAAAAGACTTCTTTTTCTTTTTTTTTTTTTAGACACCGAATTTACCGACATGGGCAAAATGATGTCGGTCATTCTAATAAATTTCGGTAACGGTAAATTTTCGGTTTATCGCCCAGCCCTAATATATATATATATAATGTTTATATATATATATATATATATATATATATATATGTATGTATATATATATATGTATGTATATATATATATGTATGTATATATATATGTATGTATATATATATGTATGTATGTATATATATATGTATGTATGTATATATATATGTATGTATGTATATATATATATGTATGTATATATATATGTATGTATGTATATATATATATATGTATGTATATATATATATATGTATGTATATATATATATGTATGTATATATATATATGTATGTATATATATATATATGTATGTATATATATATATGTATGTATATATATATATGTATGTATATATATATATGTATGTATATATATATATGTATGTATATATGTATGTATATGTATGTATGTGTATATATGTATATGTATGTATGTGTATGTATATGTATGTCTATATATATGTATATATATATATGTATGTATATATATATATCTGTATGTATATATATATATATATATATATGTATGTATATATATATATGTATATATATATATATATATGTGTCCGTATATATATGTGTATATATGTGTATAAGTGTATATATGTGTATAAGTGTATATATTTGCGTGTGTGTGTGGGGGGTGTGCGTGTGTGTATGTGTTTAGGGAGAGGACAACCACATGGAAAAGTGGGCAAATGGACTACATTCATTAACGGTTTGCTCAATATATATACATATATTTGCAGTTGGCTCCAGGTCTGTGTTTACAAGTTCCAAGCGTGATACCATTTCCCCCAACTGGCTACGAGTGGGTCTTGCCTTTGGATCATCTATTTTCCTGTGGAGTCTGGTAAATTATGATTCACTGAAAGAATTGTAAATGCAAATGTTTCAATGAATATTCACTAGCATACTAATAACTTGACTGACAATCAGTGTTGTTTTTGTCAACGATGACATAACAAAAATATTTCGTAACGTCCCTTTTCTTGTGAGACGAAGAGCTAAACGTGTCTCTTTGATGATGAAAACATGACGTGACGTACATGAATTTTCTGTGACGAGACGGGACGAAATTGTTAGCATGTGGTCCGTCAGACGTTCAAAATTTATGACATCCTTCCTGTCGTATATGAAATTCGCCATTCCAAAAAATTGCAATGCTGGTGCAACCTATCCTCGTTTGGGTACGCCCACACACCGTCGCAAACAGAGGCACAACAACACACGATCACGTCTGCGGTCATTCGTCTCGGCTCACACAAACTTACACACTTTCCTTTGGCGGACAATGACGACAGTGACACCAAATGAGCTTGGTGGTCGGAAACGAAGGAAAGATGTATGGACATACTTTCTGTACAATCCTGTAGAAAGAACAATACAATGCAATGTTCTCAGCGATAACATTGAATCAAGCTCGGTATGCTACTTCGTTTTATAACAGCAAACTGTTCCAAGTAAAGAAGACATATGTTTGATAGTTTGTTCATGTGGTACTGTATTAGAATGAGTCTACATTTAAGTCTGTATTGTTAGAACGTTTTCAGTTTATGTTGCTTTCAGTAAAATAAAGCCACAACAAGTGCCAAATATAATGTTTTGGTCCCATATTTTTATGCCCAAAAGACGCGCTGTATCAAAGGGCGCAGCCCAGTTGAGGGTGCTATTTCTGTGTTTAATACTTACACTGGGCGCGCCGCACTATGAGGAGCATGCTAGCTTGCACATGTTAGCTCACGTATGTTAACTCGCGTATGTTAGCTCGCGTATGTTAGCTCACATATGTTAGCTCACGCATGCTAGCCTAGCTCTTAATAGCAGCACTTCAGCTCAGACCGATCAGAGATATCAAGTCAACACATCTAATTGACAATGTCAGGGGAGGGATGTCACTGATCACCACACTGCTTAGAGTCATGGTTTAAAATCAAAACCATAAATATCTCTGAACAGCATACAAGCAAACAAAGAAATAAAATTAACACAAAACATGCATCTCTCATGCCATTCATGTCACCAAAAGAAATAAAAATAACACAAAAAGAGTACTGAGGCATTCTGGGAGATTATCAGACTGAGGCATTCTGGCATATTATCAGCCTCAGCCAACCAGATGGCTGGTTAGAGAGATGTGAGTGGTGTGCTTTGGGCAGTGTTTTTTTTTTTTTCTTTTTTGTCTGTTGTCTAAACCTGCAATGTTTCTTGCTTGCAATAGCATGAATGATAAGACAGACTACGACATTGTGGACAGCTTTTGGCCAGCAGGGTGTGCTAACATGCACTCTGCAATGCCCCAAAAGGGTCAGGCTCAATGGTCAAGAGAGTTGCTCCGTCTATACAATAGGCAAGGTCGCATGACAAGTCGCCTCGTTTGTTTTGGGGGAAATTTGGGACTTTAAAGTGCACCTTATGGTCGCGAAAATACGGAACTCACTCGGCTTATTTTGGAGCAATGAGCGTTGATACCACTGTTACCACTTTATCTGTTTGTAATGCATGATCCTTAGTCGTTGCTATTGGGTGGAAGCCTTTGAATGCCTATGTTTAAATAAAACGGACTAAAGCCATTTTTGAGTTTTTGTCGACTGAATTTACTTTTGTGGGAGCTCTTGCGCTCGATGGGACAGTGGAGATAGAAATGCAATTTTTAATGTCTTTTGCCTGTTTGGAGGTGTTTTTACAGGCATAGTTATTTTCATATTTTTATGGTAGTATACGAGCTGTATTTTCATACAGCTCGTGTTGGCTGCGGTGTACAGTGTATTTGTTTCGCAGTTTACAAACTGTCTTTGTCTTTTCTGCGAATATCTTACCGTATATATATATATATATATATATATATATATATATATACATGTGTATATATATATATATATATATATATACATGTGTATATATACATACATACATACATACATAAATATACATAAAGTAATTAAAAAAATTTCCGACAAATTATGTGGAGTTGGATGATTTCCTGCATACATAATTACTGGTCTAATTTATACAATTGTCTGTCAACCTCATGTAGCTCTTCAAGCAGCACAACGCAGATGTACTTGAGTACAAATTGAGGAACAACTTGGATTAACCCAGTTCTGGTAATTATTTTTCTTAATTGTATTTTTTTTGTTATGATGATATTATACACACATGGACATAGTTTTTGGTTCCCATCTGTTGATGAAATTTGTAGCTGCATTGGTCGCAGAAATTACTTGAATCTGTAATAACAAACAAAAATTTTATGAAAATTAACAAATGAAAATCAGAATCACCGTTCAAAAATAGTATTCTTTGAGGACTCAATCCTTTTGACCACCTCTGGAAGGAGCTGAAACATGCAAGTTAAGGTTCCCATAATTTTTGTCCAAGGCTGTTTCATTGGTTTGGCATACCTCAGTGGTAGAGTGTCGTCCCCTCTGGTTTGGGGTTTGATCCCTGGCATTGTGACCCTGTGGAAGTGTCAAGTGCTCCTGATCATACATCATCTGAAGGTACGTGATTAAGTTAACAGTGTGAAGCAATTTGTATACCGCAGTTAGAGAATATGAGTGACAGCTCATTTAGAAGTTACCATTGACATTTTTTCCCAAATAATAATATCTGAAGAACAGCAGAACAGCGACAGTCTCATGTTGAGCTGAAAGCCAAAGAATAAAAATATTTCTGAAAACAAGTTTTAAAAGTGCACAGAAGGGGGCTTGTCTAACATTTAATGGAAGGTCATTCCATACGGAAGGACCGGCAACAGAAAAGGCGCGTTTCCCCCCTGAGGCTCTATGGAGTAAGATCGCTGTCAAAAAGGCAAATGCGTAACTAAACGATCCGTATCAGCAAATGTAAGATTCGTATCCGTAATTATTTCCCTGTGAGTACGAATCAGAGTTGTGAGGGTTTTCATTTTTTTGTGTGTGTGAGTACGAATCAAAATTGTGAGGGTGAAATGTTTTGTGAATACAGCTCACATTTTTATGACTACAAATCTTCACAACGCACGAATTGCCAGCTGAGGATACGAATCTCGTTGTGAGAGGACGAATCTGCACAACATGCAAATTAGCATGACGTTCCGCAGGCAGGTCCCAAAGGAAGCCAGTCGAGCGGCGATCCCTCTACCCACGCATGCACAAAGAAGAAAGCAAAATGCCCGTCAGAGATTCGGCCCGTTGCAAGGTGCGGATAAGTTTCCAACAGCTCAGGTAGAGCATCTTCACAACAGGTAAAGTCTACTACATGTATATCCAATTAATTAATTATAATTTATTTCATAATATTGCTCTTAAATATTAGCTTTGGTCTCACAGGCTTATGACTATCGGTTGCTAACTAATGACGTGTTTTACTGTCTGCATTGTTACGTACGTGACCCCCCCACCAGGTTTTGAAATGTCATAAACATGTGACATGGCACATTTTAATTGAAATTTTTTAATGTCATTTATCTTTTACTTTTGATGTAGTAGCAACAAAATGGCTTGTCATGCTTTAAAAACAGGAGCAGTATTTATTCGACCAAGAAGATGAGGATAACACCAATTCATTTTCTTTCTAACATACAGGCAGATAATGGTATTTTTTTTTCTTTTTTTTTTAAGTTTCGGACCAACATTGATCAATGTTATCATTTGGTTTAATAATTTATTTTGATTGCATATTATCTTAACCAAGTTACCATCACCTCAAACAATATACTTTGCATAATGACAATTTTATGTAATTATATTTTCAGAAATATCGACTGTCATGTGCAGGATGTGTTCTTTGCTGATGGTCACAACTTTGACCAGGCATGCTGAGACAGAGTGTAACTGCATGTCATGGAAACAGCTGAGATCCAGATGAAGTGGGCTAAAAAAAACAGCAGAGTTGGAGATAGACAGTGTTGATAATCTAGATGAGATTGACGATGAATTCATGCCCTCAAATGTACCATCTGACTTGTGGGCCTCTATGAATTAGGACACGAAGATGCTGCCATCGAACAGAGGCACGAGAAAATAGCATCATAAGTATTGATATAATTGACAAACACATCATAGTATAAATAGACATTGTAATAAAAACAGTATAAATTCAGCGCGTATATTATTGAGAAGCATAACATTTATTATTCATGATCATTGGATGGATACTATGAATTTTTGTGAAATTGTATTGATGAACATCAATTTCAATCAGTTGAAATTTTATTTTTGTCATCACACATGAAGAATTTACACATTATTTGATATTCATTTACTAGGGATGTAACGATTCATCTAAAATTTATTAAAATTGTCCTATCGTTTATTTATATAATTATTTGCCGCTGTGTTTTTCTCTCGAAAATGCCTCGTCTTCTTGCCTAAGAAGTAGGGCTGGGCGATAAACCAAAAATTTACTGTTACCGAAATTTATTCCAATGACCGACATCATTTTGCCCATGCCGGTAAATTCTGTGTTTAAAAAAAAAAAAAAAGAAAAGTCTTCTGTCTGCGGCAATGTTCATGCCCCTTTAACACCATACGAGAGAACGTCTTAGAGGTGGACGCAATAGCCTAGCACATATCTAAAGATTTAGCTCCTCTAGTTACAGTGGCGCGCACAGGATTTAAACGCTTTATGAAAGTAGCCGACAAGAGGTACGAAAATATTTGTCGCAAACCGTACTTCCGATATGGACAACATTGGGACGGGAGCTTAGACATATCAATCATTTTGCATCTGCATCCGACTTGTGGTCGAGTCGCAACATGGATCCCTTTTTGAGCCTGACTATGCATGACATAGACAGCAAGTGGCGACTGCGCACCAGAGTACTCGAGACGGCACATTTTCCCGATGATGCACACTTGTTTATTTGGCTTGCATTGACATTTTTTTTCATTTTATTTAGCATTTTTTTTATTTGGCATTATTTATATTGTTTACAAAAGACCACACAATTCTAGGGCTTTGCACATATCATTACAGCATCTTGGTGCAATCTATTTGCAGAAAAAGATTTTGCGAGAGGTACCCTTTTTCTCCTGTTCTTTGTGACATTGTTAAAGTCATGCAAAGCAAGCTATTTGGAATGTTTATACAAATGATTTTTGTACTTTTATTTTTCATTGAAAGTAATGTGTACCAGTTGGTCAATAAAAAAAAGTTAATATGCATTTCCTGCATTTATTTTGATTTTGGTCCACGGGGGGAATTTATCGCGCATTTATCGTTATCGAGGTAAAATTGCTCAATTTATCGCGATATTGATTTGAGGTCATATCGCCCAGCCCTACTAAGAAGAGGGAACTATGTTTAAAAGTACAGTATTTCTTTTAGTATTTATAGGTTGTTTAGTATTGGTGCTATTCAGCATTGTTTATATTTTTTGGTTCCATTTTAAAATGTACTAAACATTTACAGCCCAAAAAAATTAAAGCCACAGTATCCTTAAATTTCACTTACTCCATCATTTAATAAAACATGTCAGTAATGCCGGTACAAGCTGCACTGTTTAATATAAGTTGAATTCACTATCTTCTTAATTGGCTTTATCATTTTTTGTACATATCTTAAAGAATTCTGCTCTAAGCTACCGATGGTCATATAAGATAATTCACCATATTTTTACGGCCAAAAGACGCGCTGTATCAAAGGGCGCAGCACCAGTTGAGGGTGCTATTTCTGTATTTAATACTTAGTCTAGGCACGGCACTACGAGGCGCATGTTAGCATGCTAGCTCGCGCATGCTAATGGCTGTTAGAAGCAGCACTTCTGCTCAGACCAATCAGGGAAGTCAAGGCATCTAATTGACTGTGTCAGGGGAGGGATGTGATTGGTCACCACACTCCTTAGAGTCATGGTTTCAAATCAAAACCATATATATCTCTGAACATCATCCAAGCAAACAATGAAACAAAGAAATAAAATTAACACGAAACATGCATCTCTCGTGCCATTCCTATCACAAAAAGAAATAAAAATAACACAATAACAGTACTGGGGCATTCTGGGAGATTATCAGACTGAGGCATTCTGGGATCTTATCAGCCTTATCAGGTTAGAGAGATGTGCGACATTGTGGACAGCTGCCCTTTTGTCCAGCTTTCTCTTGCACCATCACCGAAAAAAACATACTCACATAATGTATTTTTCAAACTCAATTCGTAGCCAAGATGTCTCAGACTTTGGGCACCGGGGTGCGCTAACATGCACTCTTCAAGGGGTCAGGCTCAACGGCAGAGAGAGTTGTTCAGTCGCGAAAATACGGTACATATGATAAAGATAAAGATGTCCTTTATTAGTCCCACAATGGGGAAATTTGAAGTGTTACAGCAGCAAAGATATAGATCACACAGAGTCGGCGGCGTAATGCAGCCGTTAATGTATAACATTAGCAGCAGACATTCATAAAAAGCATGCAAATATACACAGTATAAACGTATCTAGTGTAAGGAAACACTCCTAATGCCTGTCCATTATACAGAGGGGGAAATACTGGAATGATAAATACTACTGAATGATTGAAAATACTGCAATGATAAAGATATTACAATGATAAAAGTACTGTAATGGTGAGAATACTGAAATGATAGGAAAGTACTGCAATGATAGAAAATACTGCAATGATAAAAGTACTGTAATGGTAAAAGTACTGCAATGATAAAATATACTGCAATGATAAAAGTACTGTAATAGTAAAAGTACCGCAATGATAGGAAATACAGTAATTATAAAAGTACTGCAATGATAAAAGTACTGTAATAGTGAACATCCTGCAGTGGTAGAAATACTACAGTGATAGAAGTATTGTAATAAGAATACTGTAATGGTAAACAAAATACATCATTGGTCGATGTTTAAGTACACCCTTGGCTGAAAGTACAGTAGTAGTAGTTAATATTGCATCCTAGGACTGCACAATTGCACTAATGACCTCCCGTTTGTAGGCCTGACCCAATGTTCTTGTGAAAAAGTCTGACAGCAGTCGGCAGGAAGGAGCGGCGAAATCTCTCTTTGGTACAGCAAGGGTGTAAAAGTCTGTCACTGAAGGAGCTGTAAAGTGTTCTCAGAGTGTCATTGAGTGGGTGGGCTGGTTTGTCCAGCATTGATGACAGTTTTGCCGTCATCCTCCTGCCCCCCACTGAGTCCACAGAGTCCAGGGAGCAGCCCAGGACAGAGCTGGCCCTCCTCATTAGTTTGTTCAGTCTCTTTTTGTCCCGGTCCGAGATGCCTCCTGCCCAGGAGACCACTCCATAGAAGATGACCGGTGAAACCACAGAGTCATAGAAGTTCCTGAGGAGTGTTCCCCGAACGCCAAAGGACCTCAGCCTCCTGTGTAGGAAGAGTCTGCTCTGACCCTTCCTATAGAGAGCATCTGTGTTGTCGCTCCAGTCCAGTTTATTGTTCAGATGAACACCCAGGTACTTGTAAGTTGAGACCCTCTCAACGTCTGTTCCCTGGATATTCACTGGTGCAGGTGGAGAGTGCCGACGCTTGCGGAAATCCACCACCAGCTCTTTGGATTTCCCAGCGTTGATTTGGAGGCGGTTCTGCTGACACCAGTCCACGAACCCCTGCGTAACCCCTCTGTACTCCCGATCGTCATCGTCAGTGATGAGGCCGACAATCGCAGAGTCATCAGAGAACTTCTGCAGGTGACAGGTTGTGGAATTGTATTTGTAGTCCGAGGTGTAGAGAGTGAACAGGAAGGGAGCCAGCACAGTTCCCTGCGGCGCTCCCGTGCTGCAGAGGAGCACGTCAGACACACACTCTTGTGTTCTCACGTACTGTGGCCGGTTTGTGAGGTAGTCGTGAATCCATGTGATGAGGTGGTGGGCCACTCCCGCCTGCTCCAGCTTGTCTCCCAATAAGGCGGGCTGGATGGTGTTGAAAGCACTTGAGAAATCAAAGAACATGATCCTCACCGTGCCCCCCGCCTTCTCCAGGTGGAAGAGTGAAGTGTGGAGCAGGTAGATGATGGCATCATCCACACTGATGCCAGGCTGGTATGCAAACTGGAGTGGGTCCATTGAGGAGCTGACCAGGGGGCGCAGATGGACGAGGACCAGTCTCTCCAGGGTCTTCATCAGATGAGACGTCAGCGCCACTGGTCTGAAGTTGTTGAGCTCCTTCGGATGGGGTGTCTTTGGAACCGGAACCAGGCAGGATGTTTTCCACAGCTAGGGGACTCTGCCCAGCTTCAAGCTCAGGTTGAACATGTGCTGGACGATTCCACACAGCTGGTCTGCGCAGGATTTGAGGAGCTGGGAGATGATCCCATCTGGGCCTGCCGCCTTCCTCGCCTTCATCTTCCTCAGCTGGTTCTTCACCTGAGATGTTGTGAGAAACAAAGCTGAGCAGGAGGAAGTGGTGGTGGTTCTCTGATGAGGCTGGGAACTGGAGCCTGTGGAGAGAGAGAGGGGGAGAGAGGGTCTTGTTCACAGTGGCAGGAGGGGTGGGTGGGGGCTGCATCAGGGAAGCCTGAGCGGGGTCAGACATTTGATCAAACCTATTGAAAAATAGGTTCAACTCATTTGCCCACTGAAGCCCCCCCCCCTTCTGGGTCTTACCTGCTTGTCCGTGGCCTGAGATGGTCTTCAGGCCCCTCCAGACATCCCTGGCATTGTTCCGCTGCAGTTGTTCTTCCATCCGCATCCTGTTGGACTTTTTCCCCTCTCGGATCCTCCTTCTCAGCTGACGCTGCACTCTCTTCAGCTCGTCCTTGTCGCCTGAAACAAAAGCCCTCTTTTTCTCCTTCAGGAGAGCTTTAATGTCCGGTGTGATCCAGGGTTTGTTGTTGGAGAAACATCTTACAGTCCTGGTGGGAATGGTGTTCTCCATGCAGAAGTTAATATAGTCTGTAACTGTGTCTGTTAGACCATTAATGTCCTCACCGTGAGCTTCGCTGAATACCTCCCACACAGTTGTGTTGAAACAGTCCTTCAAGGCCTCCTCGGCTTCTCCGGACCATCGCTGAACTGTGCGTGTCACAGCTGGCTACCTGCGGACGAGAGGTTTGTACACAGGCAGGAGAGCAACCAAGTTGTGGTCAGCTTTGCCCAGCGGGGGGAGGGGCAGTGACGTGTACGCCTCCTTGGTGTTGGCATAGAAGAGGTCCAATATTTTATTGTCTCTGGTGTGGCAGGTTACATATTGTGTGAATGAAGGCAGAGAGGAGGAAGGAGAAGCATGATTGAAGTCACCAGAGATAAGGAACAAGACATTTGGGTGCTGTGTTTGTAGCCTGCTCACAGCTGCATTCAGTACATCACAGGCTGTCTCACCGTTAGCAGAGGGTGGCACGTACGCCGCCACCGCGATCACATGACTGAACTCTCGCGGTAAATAGACCGGACGCATGCTAACAGCTATCAGCTCAATGTCCCGACTGCAAAGTTGATCCTTAACAGTTATGTGCCCAGGGTTACACCATCTATCATTAACAAACACAGCCAGCCCTCCCCCCTTTTCTCTTACCGCTCTCCAGTGTCCTGTCCGCGCGTAGTATTTGGAAGCCGTCCAATTCCACGACGGCGTCCGGCGTTAGCTCTGTTAGCCACGACTCCGTGAACACCAGCAAGCTAGCCTCCCGGACAATCCTCTCGTGCCGGGTTAGCGCTGTTAGCTCGTCCATTTTGTTGGGGAGGGATCGAACATTCCCCATAATAACGGAAACATTCCCCATAATAACGGATCTGAATAGTCGACTAATTGCAACTATCAGTAGTCGACGAGCAACAAATTTGTTTGTGGTCGCCCAATTTGACACGCTTGTGCCAAACATAATAGTGGATTATGTTTGTGGATGGCTGCAGCACCTCACACAGCGCACAGAGACAAGGCAGCAATTAGAAAAAAAATGAGCCAAATGTTACATCCCTAACATTTACAGGAGAGCTAATAAAATATTTTTGGGAGAACACATAATGGGGTATGTAGATTATGTTGCAGATAACTTTGGGGGTGGTTTACAATATTGCTTCAGCCGGACTGATTTTCTCAGAAAATGTAGCAACTGCAGAAGAAAATGAGAATTGTTGGTTAGACAAGTATTGTGTAGTGAAGTGTGTATTGAAAATGGCTCACTGTGAATAACTCACATTACTGCTGCAGAATGAACAACACTGGAAAAATTGTGTAGACTTATTCAACTTTATTTTTGGCAAGTGGTTGTATGAAATCAAAGCATCTGGATTCCTGATACATTTTAAGTGTACTATACATCTCCTTCGACATGTATCTGGATCCTTATGATTTTAATTTGAAGTAGATGCAGTCTACTTAAAATATATTTGGATTCAGAGGGTTTTATTTCATGCAACCACTTGCCAAAATAAAATTGCGTAAATTCACCGTGTACTGACACACTATAATCTGAAGCATATAAAACAGTGACATTTCATACCATTTCTTGGAATACACTATTATCGCAGGTTTGTTCCATGGGACAGAGTCATAATTAACTGTTATTGTGCGCAACACACTATACTGTAATTATAAATTTCGTTCGTCCGTCGATTCGACGAGGACCATCTTTTCATCCGAGGATGAAAGATGAATTGCACAAACACTTTGATTTAAGTGAGGAGGAGTTGTGCAGCTCGTCGACCTCACTCTCTCGTCCAAGCACCATCCATATCCAGCAGCAAGACATGGTCAGGACGGCCGGGGATGGAGTTGGATGCAGTGGATGACCATCAGTGTTCTAAGTGTCTCACTGTGCTCTCTGTGCATTCCACAATGCGCTGCTGTGAAGACGCCTTTGTGTCCGTTTCACTTAAATGTAGTTTATCCGCCCACTCCGCCGTAATCCAGACTTCACATGCTGGGCCAGACATAGCCCGAGTCCACCAAGAGCGGAGGTTCTTGGCCCCTCACCTGGTTTAGCCCGCCTGTCGAAGCGGTTTGCCGGGGTGTGGCCGCTGCGCATGCTACAGCTACTTGGAGCCACAGGTGAGAGTTGAGTGCCCGGCAGAGACCAGGGTTAGTAAACTACACTGTAGGTTGAAACTACAGAGCACGACAGTCTACTAACTAAGGTGCCACTCTACTGAAACACCCCATACACCCCAAATACGTAATATTCGTACCACAACGCCCCCCAAAAAAACATGATAGGACAATGACACTCAATTACTAAAATATTAAATGTTGATAAACGTCATTCCTCAATTGTTTCACTACATTTCAGTTTAAACAAGCTCGCAGTATAACAAAATAACACTGTGAAATAGCTACAAGACATGTTTTACATCTTTGTCTTTTGCATTAAGCCCTACAATGTCCTTTTTTGTGTTCTGTGGGACTACTTTAAATAATCAAAAACGGAGTGATTAATTTAGCGAGTGATTCACGGTATCCATACAATACAGAACATTTTCGTCGACGTGAAACAGCCACGTACGTAACAACGCTGACAGCAAAAACGCATCATTCGATAGCAATCTATAGCCGTACGCCTGTGAGTCCGAAGCTAATTTTTAAGAGCAATATTATGAAATAAATTATAATTAATAAATTGGATATACACGTAGTTCACTTTACCTACTGCGAAGATGCTCTACCTGAGCTGTTGCAACTTGCAACGGGCCGAATCACTGATGTACATTTTGCTTTCTTCTTTGCGCATGCGTGGGTAGCGAAATCGCCGCTCGACTGGCTTCAGTTGGGCCTGTCTGCGACCTGTGTGACGTCATCCCAATTTGCATGTTGTGCAGATTCGTCCTCTCACAACGAGATTCATATCCTCAGCTGGCAATTCATGCGTAGTGAAGATTCATAGTCGTAGAAACGTGAGTTGTACTCGGATAACATTTCGCCCTCACAATTTTGATTTGTACTCACAAAAAAAAAAAAAAATGAAAACCCTCACAACTCTGATTCGTAATCACAGAGAAATATTTACGGGTATGAATCTTACATTTGCTGATACGGATCGTTGAATTATGCATTTGCCTTTTTGACAGCGATCTTAGTCCATATGGCTTCGCCTCATCATCCACACCTCCAGCATTTGATCCGCTTAGGGGTGGAGGAGCTCAGAGAGATAGGCTGGGGCGGGGCGAGTTAAAGTGAAACATTTATCTTAAAATTAACTCTAAACAACAGGCCCGTAACTGGACACCATAGGACAGGCATCACCAAATAGGCTGATAACTCTTTGATTTAAGAAAAAAAAGGTAAAAGATGTTAACTCAATGGGAACATTGCTAAATATTTAGTATATAAGTGTGCTCTGTTGAAAATGACTAAATATTGAAATTATATAAAAATGTGAACATAGGCTAGACATTAAGGGAAGTTGGACTTTGTTTCAGACCTTTTAATTAGAAGAAATTTCCGTTGTGGACCTCTCTTTTAATTGAATACCTCTGCCATAGGACATGTGTACAGGTCTGTGGCTTTCAGTTTACACTCAAGGCATTACAGGGCACCTCGTCTGTTATGTGGAATATTTGGGACTTTAAAGTGCACCCTATGGTCGCGTAAATAAGGTACATAAGTGCAAACCACTTGTTTACACATCATGTTTCATGAAAATTGCAACAGTGGATATGTTTGAAGTGGTAAAAGCCACAGATTTGTTTGCATTATTGTTTTAATCTCCGCTTGGCAGATTTATGTTGTGCGAATGCTCTTACTGAACATATTTAGTAAATTTACACCTGGAATTGTGGTAGATTAAGCATTCATTTGCCTTTATCTAAATGTTGTATAATGTATGTTAGATCTTATATTACTTATTGTGATAAAGATTATTTGTTTGTTATAAAATACACTGAAATAAAAGGCATCTGGATAAAATAATTGCCTATCACAATCGCAATTTTAGGGGAAAAAATAGCAATTTGATTATTTTCCCAAATTGTTTAATTGTGCAGTTTTCATTCTCAATTTGCTATAATGTCCTTTTTAAGGGATGGAAATTTAGATAGAATGTTTTTTTTTTAATCTGTTTTATCAATCTAATTAATTGATGGATTAATCGATTATTAAAGTACTCATTTGTGAGTAGCTCAAACAATGTACAGTTAATCCATGTGATGAGAATTGGTAACGGACAATCTCGATCATGAATCATTGTTTTTGTAATCTGTGGCATAAAACTCTTATCGGAACATCTTAGTACCAACAATTTTGTCCATGTGTGTATTTGTGTACATTATGCATGTAAAGTAATGAAAAAGAAGTTGGAGAGAATGAGTGGATGCAGCCTCTTGTGTTTTTCTGATTTGAACCACCACTTCAATTGTTCTTCTTTATTGACCCATTTTCAATATGTAAACAAAGATGATGTCATCTGGCTGAAAATGTTGAGAACCATCGACAGTTTTGCTGCTACTGTTAGAGAGGGTGGTGCGAGTGTGCACTCACACAAATCATTGGTGTAGACGCCAAATAGGGGTCAAATGTGTGTGTGTATTACTTTTGTTGAGCACTGTGTGGCGCTCTGACTGATTATATAAAAGGGAAGAGGAAGAAGGTATGCCCAGGTACGGACTTAAAGGGCATACAGGTTTTTGACAGTGTACTAGCCAGTATACTAGTAGGCTAGTGAGGTATTGACTGTCTGTTTGCTTAGATTGGCTTGGCTTGACGCGCTGGCGGCTTTGTTACCTGTGATTGCTTTGCGATGTTATTCACTAAAGAGTCCATGAGTATCTTGTTAAAAGGTTAGGTTTATTTATCAATCGTCAATATTAAAATCAATCTAAAACACCATAAAGTTGCACACGCTCCGCCCAAGCGGTCAAAAACCTGTATGCCCTTCAAGTCCGTACCTGGGCATACCTTCTTCCTCTTCCCTTTTATATAATCAGTCAGAGCGCCACACAGTGCTCAACAAAAGTAATACACACACACATTTGACCCCTATTTGGCGTCTACAATTGGCAATGCAAATATTGCTGAACTGAAAAAAGTCTTCAATTTACCTAATTTGTGTATATTATTGGTTGCACATGGGGCGGCACGGTGGACGACTGGTTAGCACGATGGCCTCACAATGCAGATGTCGTGAGTTTGATTCCGGCTCCGGCCTTCATGTGTGGAGTTTGCATGCTCTCGCCGTACCTGCGTGGGTTTCCTCCGGGTACTCCGGTTTCCCCCCACATTCCAAAACATGCATGGCAGGTTGATTGGACACTCTAAATTTCTCCTCAGTATGAATGTGAGTCTGGATGGTTGTTTGTCGATGTGTGCCCTGCGATTGTCTGGCAACCAGTTCAGGGTGTCCCCCGCCTATTGCCCAATGCCAACTGGGATAGGCTCCAGTGCCCCCGTGACCTTAGTGAGGACAAGCGGTACAAATAATGAGTGGATGGTTGCACATGATTAAAATGACATATTTTCAAAGAGAAGAGTGGTAAAGGTCAGATTGTCTTATTTTAATCATGTGCAACCAATGTACATGATCTAGTTGGGGACTTTTTATGTACATGGCATACAGTAACAAATATAGACACTGGCATAACTGAAACGTTAAAGCCAAGTACCTCAACGTTGGTCGCGTACATACTTCTTTGCCCTGTTTTTATCATAAATATTTGTCGACTTTGGGCATGTGAAGCCATTTGACACTTTTCTGTGATTAAAGGCTTTATAAATGCATTTAATTTTACTTGACTTTTCTATTTCTCAAAGGGCTTGCTGATATTACAGAACAAATGGGCAATTGGAGGCGTTGCTCAATGCAAACAAGGCTAGACATGAGCGAGCGTGGCAATTTCGAGCAGGTGGGGTTTATCAAGAAACATTACTTACTGGTGTGGATACGACAAGCAGTCGCACACTTGATAGATCCATTTTTTTTTTTTGCACTTAAACACACTCTAAATTTCAGTTGTGTAAAGGAACCTAGTATAAATTGAGTTTCTGGCCACCAACTCAGGAGCCAGCACTTATTATCATGTTTCACTATAATATATGCCAGTTTATCACATTTTAATCATGGGCAACCAATGTACATGAATTACATAAACGGAATACTTTTTTCCGAGGGGTACATTTGCATTCCCGATTTGTTTCCCTCACTAGAGGAACAGTAACACTCAATGGGTCGCAGTCGCAACGTCGCAATTTTTTGTGTTACTTGTGGGATGTGGCACCTCCTTTCAAGTCTGACCACTTTGTTTTACGCTATCTGTCCTCCCTGTCGTATTTTTCTTTTTTGTACGCCGCCAACTTAACTGACCAACAGTACTTTATTGTCTTCTTTTTTCCCACAGCGCTGATTTCCCTTTTACAAAGCATTGGCCAATTGTGGCTCATTTATTTAAATTTACTGCTATTATATTGACCTTTGGGCATGTGGAAGGCGGGGCATGTGGGTTCCCAAGTTCAGTGACTTCTCAAGGAAAATATTCATCGTCAGGGGTGTGTACGTATGCAGCGTTTGATAGGTCCAATTTTTTTCCATATGCTATTTTCAGCTTTTGTGCATACGTCCACTTTTAGTTCGAATCCTATGCACTCTTTGATAAGAGATCCATAGTCTGTAAATAGTAGCATCCAAAGAACATGAACATTTGGTTTGTGGGCCAAGCTAGCGAGCTAACCGCACATTTGGACTGGACAATTATGGAAAACATAATAATCATGATTATTTTGAGTGAGATTGAAATTACAATTATTAAAACATTTTCATTGAGTTCAAATCTTAGTATTTATTCCACTAAAACTCAACTACTCAACAGTTGTCTCTCTAGTCACTTATGTTACAGTATCTAATCTAGTCTGTGCTGAAAGAGTTGGTCTATCCAGGGCAAAGGTATTGAGATTTTTTGGGGGTCTTTCACCAACACCCTTGGATTCTTCTTGTCCTCTTTGAACATTTTGTACTGTTCTTGCGGTCATCTTTATAAGTCAGACTTTAGCTATTTATGATCGTCAGTCTTACAATGGACAGATCAACATACCGTATTTTCGCAGTCATAGGACGCGCTGCCTCAAAGGGCGCAACACCTGTTGAGGGTGCTATTTCTGTCTTTGAAGCACACACTGGGCGCGCCGCCTTACAAGGCGCTAGCTCAGCTGCTTTTAGCATAGCAATAGCTCGCGCTGACTCAGCCCATGGCAATTCACTTTGCCTCAATACCATAAGCAATCGCCACATTTCAAAGACAGTTGCCATGATACCATTGACAATCACTATCATTAACAATGACTCTAACCAATAATAGGTATCATGGCAATAGTCTACAAGACTACGTCAGGGGAGGGACTTCACTGGTCACCACACTCCTTAGAGTCACGGTTTCAAAAAAAATAAAAAAAATCAGCATACAAGCAAACAATGAAACAAAGAAATAAGATTAACACAAAACATGTATCTCTCATGCCATCAATATACCAAAAAGAAATAAAAATAACAAAATGATATAGCAATGGCTTCTTGGGAGCCATTAGAGCAATGCCTTCTGGGAGCCACTCAGACTCAGCCAAATCACATGGCTGTTTAGAGAGATTTGCATGGCTGTTTAGAGAGATGTGCTGTTATGCTTTGGGCTTTTTGTCTGTTGTCTAAACCTGGGACGTTTCTTGCTTGCAATAATATAAATGATAAGACAGACTACAACATTCTGGACAGCTGCCCTTTTGTCCAGCTTTCTCCCACACCATCACCCAAACACCATAGTCACATAATGTATAGTCATGGTCACTTTGAAGCATAGATGACTCACACTTTGTTCAGCAGGGTGTGCTAACATTCACTCCGAACAGCCCAATGTTCGCGAGTGATACTTTGTCCATATAATGAGCGCAGTCGCCTTACAAGGCGCTGTGTTAGTTTAGGGGAAGATTTGGGACTTTTAAGTGCGCCTTATGACTGCGAAAATACGGTAAATGCTTTTATAGAGAGACTTTATTTGCCCTTACCAGCTTCATGCAAGTCAACAATTCTTATTCATTGATGTTTTGGGAGCACTTTTGGGTATGTAGTAATTGGAAATGAGACTGTTCACATACTTTTCAACTTGCACTGTGAATGCCCTGTGTTCATTCGGTCATATTTTATAACCAGTTTATGCACAAATTCAGGCAATTCCACAATGTTAACATATCCTCTCGTGTATGTGTCTGTGTGTATAATTGATGGATGAGCAAATAAAATGTGATTTATTTTTCCAGTGCAGGGGGTCACCATGGACTTCGGGACCTGTTTTTTCTTCATGATTTGTCCATGAATTCTGCAATGAGTAAATATTTATCATGAGAAATAAAACTTTTCAACTTGCACTGTGAATGCTTTGTGTTCATTAGGTCATATTTTATGACCAGTTTATGCAGAAATTCCGGCAATTCCACAATGTTCACATATCCTCTCGTGTATGTCTGTGTGTATAATTGATGGATGAGCAAATCAAATGTGTTTTATTTTTCCAGTGCAGGGGGTCACAATTGGAGTCAATGAATAAATATTCATCAGGCGGCATGGTAGCCCGACTGGTTAGCACGATGGCCACAGTGAGAGACAGCAGCGGGCGTGGGTTTGATCCGGCCTTCCTGTTTGGAGTTTGCATGCTCTCCCCGTGCCTGCGTGGGTTTCCTCCGGGGACTCTGGCTTCCTCCCACATTCCAAAAACATGCATGGCAGGTCGATTGAACACTTTAAATTGCCCCTAGGTATGAGTGTGAGCGCGGATGGTTGTTTGTCTCTGTGTGCCCTGCAATTGGCTGGCAACCAGTTCAGAGTGTCCCCCGCCTACTGCCTGAAGATAACTGGTATAGGCTCCAGCACCCCTCGCAACCCTTGTGAGGAAAAGTGATACACATAATGGATGGATGGATAAATATTCATCATGAGAAATAAGAATGAGTTGCGATCTTCTATACTGTGGTATATTTTGTTGTTGATGTGTGGGTCTGACTCAGCTTCCCTCCAGACAGGTCGCAGAGCATGGCAGAATTGGTGATGGAAAAAACTTCTCTGACATAGCCATTTTGTTAGAAAGAGATTTTATTCTCGTCACATTCTGATGTCAAAAGAAGTCTCCCCAAAAAGGGAAAGGTGTCCCCTCTCTCCGGCCTTCCCTTCTTATAGGGAATGGCCACACAGGACATGAATATCTAATTTTACCTTGTTGCATATGTATTATCATTCTACTAGTCTTCAACTTTGCCCCAGAAGCCCCCTAAGGTGAGAGCAGATATGGTTGCTCTTTGAATTGGCCTTCTGATGCCATCCAGTCTGCTACTATCCCCTTGAGTGCTCTTTACATAAATACTGGTCAAGCCTTTTGTCCCCCAGGGCAGTATCTCGTTTACATTGGAATTTCAACACAAAAACTGGTCACATCTTTAATCTCCAATCCCCTCATAGTTACTTAAAGAGAATTCCTAAAATGTTCATAATAGTGGCTATAAAAATACACTACAATACAATACATCACACCCTCAAAAGAGCATCAAACAGCTACAGCTTTATAGGAGTCCTATAAACATAGATTTTATTATTTGTTTTGTTCCCAACTACCTGTTTCTAAGATTTACAGTAAACAGGTTGATGCATTTAAGAAAAGAGCAGTCTAATTTTTGCAAACCTTTTGCCCCCGTTTCTTAATTTAAAAAAAAGACTTATTTTCAAAACATGGAAAATACCTCTGTCAGACTGAGCACACATTCTATATAAACGAATTGCACATAACAAAAACGTCGTATTCCAAACAAAATGAAAATTAATACAATTCAAGTAATTATAATAAAACAAATGAAAAAGCGATCTTATCAGAAAATAAAATCTTCATATCATATACCATCAAGTCTTGCTTGTCCTTGCAACCCCAAAATTTCTTCACAAGAATTTGTTTTGTCCAGACCCAATAGCCAAAACTTGGCATTCCAATTAATATTGTGTTTGTGGACCATGAGTTATGCAGTAAAATCCACCTGTTTTTACACATCTCAGGGGGCGACCATTTTGTCGACTGAAAATTACATCACACTTGCTCAGGGCTCAGATAACAACCAATCGTGGCACAGCTTCAGAAAACAGATGAGCCGTGATTCGCCATGGAGAATGAAACAAAATTAAATTTGGCGGGCACAATTCACGACACTGCGGTAAAATACCCTGAATGGTCGATTCAACTAGTGAAGCCGATTCTTTGAGAAGCTCTCTTCACTGCATACAGATATCTTAACCTGACCTGCGCACTTAGAATTGTGTTTTTATTGAATTAATAACAGCAGTTGGCAAAAACTGTGGCAAGGTAAGACAGCTGCCTTCTGGCTTCAACTGCGAGGGGTGTATTGACCGTTCAGAAAATTAATTTTTACTTTAATTTTTTTGTTTTTTTATCTTTGCAGTAAATACTACAAAGTCCTAGTCTGTTAACCTTTACTACGCTTACTAATTTGCATACTTTGTATCATGTTTTGTGGTGAAAAGTGAGACCACGTGACTTAGACATGCATGGTGTCACGTGGCTAGAGGACTGGAAACTTAAATCGACATAAAAACGACACTTACATCAACACGTACATTAACATCTAACAATGACACATCGACATCGATCAATGACACTTACATGACACTTGCTTCGACATCTAACGACACTTATCATCACAACACTTCCCCAAATGATATGTCATGACAACATATACAGAGACAGTAGGTGTGACAACAATTTCGGCACAAATGGAACCCCATGGAAAAGTCAGTTCATGTGACTTAGCCATGTTCTGTGTCACATGTGGCTGGAGGACTGGAAACTTACAATGACATCTTACGACACTTACATCATCGTCAAACAACGCCATTGTTTAACAACAAAGTTAAATGACACATGTCACATGCACAGTAGATGTGGCGACATATTTTGACACACATCGAACCTCATACATATGTCATTAATTAATTAAATTAACCACACAATGCATTCTGCGGGCCACAGATATGCAAAATAGGTTGATGTGTCACACCGTGCCATGGCTACGTTTGTTTGATTTAATTTGCATTATTATTTTTTTAAACGAACAGTGACTTAAGGTTGTGTGTGAAATAGTAACATCCAGGCCAATTGTTTTAGGGCGCAGGGTGAGGCCTAAAAAGTCCTTCAGAAAATGAATTCTGCTCCGACATCTGGGAACTATACAATTTTTCCTTAAAAAATAAAAGGGTGTCATGCTAAGCGTACAGCAAAAAGGTTGTTGCAAAATATTCTGCCCAGGCATTTTAGACAAAACTAGCGTCGTCAGGGTGTATGTACATATGCGGCCGACATAATAAGATTTTTGGACTGTCTTTATGGTAGCTGCATTTGATAAACAAAAAGGCAAAATCGTAGTCTGTGTTGTTTTGTCGAGCAGTACAGATGATGAGGAAAACTTATCAGAAATGGTTGAAAGTACAAAATATTCGCAATGGAGACAGTGCTATAAGCACATAGCTTCAGTGAAGCACGAAAAGAAATCATAATGTTACCGTCGGAATTGCTGACGACGATGGCTCAAACTGAGGGGTAAGTCTGTTGGAGTAGAGTCACAGAGGAAATGAGAAGTATTTAGTAAATGAACTTTAAAAGCCAAACTTACTCCAATGCGTGTTTGTTCTTTTGTATTTGTTAGGGATGTTTCTATCAAACAAGCCTAAACAAATGAATCAACCAGCCAAGATCGTCTTTGTCACTCGCGAGGAGCAGCCCCTTGAACCGTCAGAGGCGAAGCTGTTGGTTCCTGCTCCCGCGTGATTTTTATTGTCTCACATCAAAGGAATTTGAACATGCAGCTCATACAGGATGGGAAACCTCAAACTTTGACTTTCTCACACTCGCCCACGCTCTTCCTGCTTATTAAACAGTTTCTCTTTTACAAGATATCTTTTTGGCTCAAACTGCTGGTACTCCTCTTGCTGAAAAAGGGAGTGACTTCACTTGACCTTGCGGTGCCAGGCATTTCATCTACTTTTTATCAGTCTGGAATGTGCACCTAGTTTGTGTCTTCCTGCAAGTGCAGGCACTTCTGTTAACACTGAATCACATAGGTACAATGTTCAATTGAACTTCAATTGACCTGTAAGCATAGTTTGAAACTTGATAATATGACAGACTAATTTCTTTGACAGTACTCAAGAAGAAAAGGGTCAAATAAAGAGTCAACAACTGATACTTAGTTTCTTCGATTTCTGGAGTTCAGGAAATAGTACAAAGACAGATATCTGGGCGGCTTTTTCTAAATCTCACGTGAAACTACTCGGGCGAGCACAGTTGAAAAAAAGCGTGCATCTTTCAGCCCAGCTTCAGATTTTATATGCGTTTTTTTTATGTCAAGGGGAATGTCGGTTGAATCGGTCGTCCTCGCTCCCTCCCTCGGCACGGGTCCACGTCCAAGGGAAGGTTCTCTCCAGGTTAGTCATCGTCTGGAAGGTTGATTCCCATCTGGTCCCCAGGACTGGCACGCCAAAGCTGGCCTTCTCCGGCGGGCCGTCTCTCGTCCAGCATTCCCCTGTAATCTTGTCAGTGTGTATGTGCGTGTGCTTTGATCTCAAATTGTTATGTCTTTCGGAATGTGTTTTTGCGATAGCGTCCCTGTGACACCGCCAGTATCCAATTTGGTATGTTTGCATCTCTACAGCCAACGAGGAGAATGTGCTTCGTCGTATTTGTCCATGAAGTGCTATGAATGTGTGCAAGTTTGTCTCACTACTGAAAATGTCAACAAACTTCACACATTTAAACTAAGTACTATAAATTTAGCATATGCGAATAATATAAATCAGTAAACACAGGAAATGACTACAATGCCAGTCATACCTATGCACTGTACTTCTAGTTTCATTTGATAAATGCTTCTTGTTTAATCAATGTTGAACATATCCAGTAAATATGAACCTGCTAAATTATGTCCCGTAAGTGTTTAAAATAATGCTAGTAATCGTAATACAATCCTTCAATCCTCCTTTTGGGCTCATTAAATACATGTGGGGAACGTGTCAAAGGGGAGAGGTGGTCATGCAGTATTTTGTTTTCAAATTTTTTTTCACCCATAAGGAGTTTTAAGTGTTGACATCTCATGTCAACGACAGCCATGCAGAAATGAATGAGTTGAAGATTAGTCCAAGAAGAAAGGAAGCAAACAAGTGCAACACGTTGAAATGGAAATGAGGGATGGTAACAATTCAAAGGCAAGAGTGTTAGCGAAATCTTGTCAACGAGGTTGGAAAGAAAAAAAATTGTCAGGCCAATAAATGAAAGATATTTGCAAGACAAGATCAAAAGTTTGGGAAAATGCTTGAAGTAGAGTATGGAGGCATGAACCCTGATAAAGTGGGAAAGGTCATAGATTACCATCACATTAAAGAGGGGAGTATTTCTCGGCACAATTACAGTATGAAGTTTAGAGATGAATCAGAAATCTTGCGGATAACATAAAAAAGTGCTGAATATTATAAAACAAAATCGAGCATGACCTCTTTGTTGGCTAAAAAAAAAAATGAAAGGAATTTGTAAGGAATTCTGAGACTGGGCCACCGGAGGAGAGGCCCTCCGACCTCATCAGTGAATAACGATCCATAGTGGAATTCCTACACCCCGGTTCTTGTCATGTTTATAGGTAATATTGTGTCCAAAGCAAATCATGATACATTACATTTGTCTTGTCCCGCTGTGCAAAAAAGACGCTTTCTCCTTATAAGAATATATTTATAAATTGAATCGTAAGTAGAGCACATTTTGAATGACAAAGCAGTTGCTTCGCAACGTAAGCATGGTCTTGAAAATGATGAATAGTTCAAATAAGGGTGTATTAAAGAAAGAAAACAAAGATCATAAAAGGGTAAAAACATGAGTGGAATATCCATCCATCCATTATCTGTACCGCTTCTCTTCACTAGGGTCATGGGGTCCTGGAGCCTGTCCTAGCTATCCTCGGGCAGTAGGCAGGGTACAGGACTGATTGCCAGACAATCGCAGGGCACAGAGACAGACAACCATCCACGCTCACACTCACACCGAGGGGCAATTTAGAGTGTCCAATCAACCTGCCATGCATGTTTTTTTGGAATGTGGGAGGAAACCAGAGTACCCATAGGAAACCCACGCAGGCACGGGGAGAACATGCAAACCACACAGGAAGGCCCGGAGTTTGAAACATAGCCACAACCTCTACCCTGTGAGGCCATTGTACTAACCAGTCGTCCACTGTGCCGCTAAGTGGAATATGATTTGTTAATATGGTTAAGCACAGAACTATAAAGATGTTTTTTGCGGTGGTACGTGTTTCATCAAACCGAAGTGGGTTACCGTTCTTAGTTCCCTTCTGTTCTCTCTATTTGTTTGTGTCCTCCTCCTTCTTTGCCTCCTTTTCTTCTTCTCTTACTGCTCCGTCGTCCCCCTCTTCTTTGTCTCCTTCTTCTTTGTCTCATTCTTCTTCTTTGCTCTCCATGAGTGTGTCCAATGCAACTAAGTAAGCACAGTTGGTTGTGGCGGTTGTGGCGGTTTTGACGCGTTCTGAGGCAACTTCTGCTGTTGCTCATTTCGCTGTGTAGGGTGAGATGAACTTTTGGCCGCCTCGTGACCACATCACACGCACGAGGGCCGGACTAAAATCCACCAAGACCATTTATAATTGAGCCCTTTTTTTTTTGGCCACTCATGTCTTCTTGTTTGTTTATCCTTGAGAAGAATGACGTCTCCTTCCTTAATGTTGGTTGTTTTGTGATGCCATTTCTGCCTAGACTGGAGGCTGCTCAAATATTCCTTACGCCACCTGCTCCAAAAGTTGTCCGCAAGGAACTGAACACGTTTCCAATGGCTTTTCAACATGTCCTTCTCACCAACGTTAACACAGATCTGAGGAGCTGCATGTGTTTTTTGTGTCAGCAGCATCGCAGGTGAAAAGATGTGAGGATTTTCTGGGTCTGACGATACTAGCAACAAAGGACATGCATTTATGATGGCCATTACTTCTGCAAGAAATGTAGTTAGGATTTCATGAGTCAGTTGCACATAACCAGCCTCCCTGAGCATTTGTCAAGTACCCGGCGAGCCACTCCAATCATCCGTTCCCACGCGCCTCCCATATGGGACGAATGTGGTGGGTTAAATATCCACTTGCATCTTTGGTATTGCAGATAATTTTGTATCTTTTCTTCCTCCGATGTTGTTGTCATTTCCTTGTGAGCACCCACAAAGTTCGTGCCGCAATCGGAACGTAACAGGTTTGCGGGTCCTCGCAGAGCAAAGAAGCGCCTAAATGCATTGATAAAACTTGAAGAGCTTATTTCCTCCACGACTTCAATATGGACTGCCCTTGTACATAAACATGTGAACAGTACTGCCCATCTTTTACTATTTGCTTGCCCCCCTCTTGTTCGTCTTGCAGTTACCTCCCATGGGCCAAACATGTCCACACCCACATAGGAGAAAGGGGGTTCCATTTTGAGTCTGTCAGCGGGCAAATCGCTCATTATTTGTTCCTCAAATTTCCCTCTCAATCTTTTGCATGTCACACATTTACTAATAACTTTACCAATACATCGTTTTCCTCCGATGATCCAGAAGCCACCTTCTCGAACAGCGCCTTCGGTGAAATGCCTGCCTTGATGGTTCACCTTCTCATGGTGATGGCGCATTAGGAGGATAGTGCGTGGTGTCTGCCTGGCAAAATTATGGGGTTTGTTTCTTTAACTCCCAGCTCTGCACGAGAAATTTGACCACCAACTCTTAATAGCTTATCTTTGCCAATGAGGGGGTTCAGCTTCAGGAGTGGACTATTTTTAGAAAGATTCTGTTTCTCAGAGATGCATTGCATTTCGTCTGCATATGTTTCAAGCTGTAGATTTCTAATGATTACAGTCTCTGCTTGTTCTAACAATTCAGGGGAGATAGCGGTTTTACAGATGTGCCATCCAGAGCACTTTGTGTTGGTTGTAAGCTGAGAGAAGCATCGGGCAATATGAATAAGGTTTGACACGGCTCTCTTAAGTGACTTCCATGTGGAGAAACGCTCCAAACAATCTGAACTCAGTGCAACTTTAGTGATGCTTGTGCAAAGTATCTGTACCTCTGGGCGCACCTCTGGGTCATTGTCGGGGTCCAGCAAGTCAAATCCTTGTTGCTCCAACTGGATCTCGGGAGAACGCTGAAGGAAGGATGGGCCCATGAACCATATTGTGTTTTGTAGTGCAGCAGCTGGAACTGATCGTGAACCATGATCAGCAGGATTGTGGTCGGTCGCGACATAATGCCATTGCTCAGGAGTGGTTGACTCTCTGATGCAGCAGACACGGTTGTTTACTTACACGTAAAAGCGCCTGGACTGGTTGTGGATATAATCAAGGACAACTTTGCTATCTGTGTAGAAACTGATTTTGTCTATCAAGTGATCAATCTCATCACATATCACTTCTGCCATTTCAACTGCCATTACTGCGGCACAAAGTTCAAGCCTAGGAACAGTTAGCTCTGGCTGTGGGGCAAGTTGTGCTTTCCCTAGGACAAATCCAACCTCCATCGTGCCATCAGGAGCTATAACTTTGAGGTATGAGACTGCACATATTGCTTTCATAGACGCATCTGAAAACAAGCATAATTCCGTGCGTTCAGCTTCGGATAGTGACATCTTGGTGTATGGACGGGGAACATGGACCTCATTGAGACATTGCAGGGACTGCTGCCAAGTCACACAAAGGGCAGTGTTTGTCCGGGCCTTCTTTAGGTGAAGCAGTAACATCTGTTTTGTGCACTGACACTGTTCTGCGAATGTTACTTTGATTCTTCACATACTTGTCTTTTTTAACATCACTGGTGACCAGTGTCTGCGGATTGAAACTCGGGTCCTTGCGTCCCCTTGCTTGTGTTTCAATAAAATCCAGAAAGAATGTGAATGGCGGGAAAGTCACTATAGTGGCCTTCCGTTGTCTCAAAATAAGCTACTTGCGCGGGGTTAAAGACGCAGTCACAATTGAACGAATGGCGAGCCAAGTTGTCAATTTAATGTAAACAAGATTAACGTGCATTTGTTTGTCACATGTGCTTGTCTCAAAATTATTTGTCCTCATCCTCCATTCCAAACTACAAAGAAATTAATCTGTAGAATAGTTTGTTTTAGTTGTGAGCTGGTCAAATACTGTTCCGCTGTCTTCCAAGTACCACACTTCACCGCACAGGTGCAATAATCATGAAACTTAAAGGTTCACAGGCCACACCACCATCCCTCGTCTACAGAGGGCACCCTCCATACTGCGCTGCCCAGTAAGGCAACAGTGGTGTCAAATAATACATTCATTCTGGCCCCAACATTCCTGCCCCTAATTGGTGATGCCATAAAATCAATTACCCGAACTAATAATTCAAGGGGCCAACAATTTATAGTCTCTGCAAAGAATCAACACAAAACAGTCATTTACTGCATAAATATCCATATCAAATTCATTACTCGTCTTGAGTATTAGTCCATGAAGTTCAGAGTTCATGAAAGGAACGTGCGTAGTCTATGATTTATTAAATAAACGAGCATAGTCCATAATTCATGAAGCAAAAGTTTGCAGTTCGTGCTCTTTGTGTGTATCAAGTGTGTCCAGCAGCCCGTGTTATATTTCCGGCAGTCCCAGGTGTATGCAAAATGTGTATATGTGCCCTCGTGCATGCATGTGTAGGGACTGTCGACAAGGCTTCAAGCGCAGTCCACTGCTGGCAAAAGAAGACAGAGCTTGTCCACCGGTCTCTGTAGAGTGCTGGTCTTGGTTCTCACAAGTACACTTCGAACAAGCCCCTTCGATCCAGGAAACGTCTTCACCACACGGCCCATGAGCCATGAATTCCTTTGTGCCATTCATCCACGATGACAACTAGATAGTCTGGACTGAGGTTTTGTTTTGGATGATTCCACTTGCTTCTTGGTTGCATGAGGGGGACATATTCTCTTATCCACCTCTTCCAGAAAAGGTCCGCAAGATACTGTACTTGCCTCCATCTTCTCTGTGTGTAGAGGTCTCCCTTTTGGAATAGTCCTGCTGGCAGTAGAGGTTGGGCCTTCAGCTGTAGAAGATGGTTTGGCGTGAGTGGCTCCAGATCATTTGGATCACTTGACACTGCAGTGATTGGTTGATCATTCATGATAGCCTCAACTTCGCATCATGCCGTCTGGAGAGTCTCGTCGTCTAGAGTTTGTTCTTTCAAGACTGAGTACAGGATCTTCTTGACAAGCTTGATCAACCTTTCCCAAATCCCTCCATGGTGCGCTCCAAATGGGGGATTGAATGTCCATTTAACCTCGTCCTTCTGTAGCTCCTTTTGGATTCTTGTATGGTCCACAAGCCTTTCAGAGCCTCCTTAAGTTCTTTCTGCGCCCGACAAAGTTTGTCCCATTGTCTGTCCGGATGCTCTTCACTGGTCCCCGCTGACACATGAAGCGACGCGAGGCATTGATGCAGGAGTTGGTGTCCAAATGGCTAGCCACTTCCAAGTGGATGGCTCTGCTTACCAAGCTGCTGAAAATCACTCCCCATCGTTTCACATGAGAACGTCCTCGCTTCACGTCAAATGGGCCAAAGTAAGCAACACCCACATGGGTGAAGTGTGGGAGATCCGGTAAGAGGCGGTCTTCTGGAAGGTCGGACATTTTCTGCTCCTCCACCTTGGCTTGCATACGCCTGTAGAAAACGCAGCTCTTAATATCCTTCTTGCAGAAGAATTGGCACAAGATAGCCAGAATCTCTCTTGTAGTTTTGAAATCATGTGACTCCTTCCTGAGTGTCCAACCTGTTGGTGGATCTTTTGCAGGATCACTTTAGATATGTGAGAACCTTTGGGCAGGATAATTGGGTTCTTTTGTTCTGCTGGCATTGCCATCTTACTAATTCGCCCTCCCACTCTCAGGATACCATGATCCACAATAAAGATAAAGATAAAGATAAAGATAAAGATGTCCTTTATTAGTCCCACAATGGGGAAATTTGAAGTGTTACAGCAGCAAAGATATAGATCACACAGAGTCGGCGGCGTAATGTAGCCGTTAATGTGTAACATTAGCAGCAGACATTCATAAAAAGCATGCAAATATACACAGTATAAACATATCTAAGTGTAAGGAAACACTCCTAATGCCTGTCCATTATACAGAGGGGGAAACACTGTAATGATAAAAACTACTGAATGATTGAAAATACTGCAATGATAAAGATATTACACTGATAAAAGTACTGTAATGGTGAGAGTACTGAAATGGCAGGAAAGTACTGCAATGATAGAAAATACTGCAATGATAAAAGTACTGTAATGGTAAAAGTACTGCAATGATAAAATATACTGCAATGATAAAAGTACTATAATGGTAGAGGTACTGCAACGATGGAAAAATACTGCAATGATGAAGTATTGTAATAGTAAAAGTACCGCAATGATAGGAAATACCGTAATTATAAAAGTACTGCAATGATAAAAGTACTGTAATAGTGAACATCCTGCAGTGGTAGAAATACTACAGTGATAGAAGTATTGTAATAAGAATACTGTAATGGTAAACAAAATACATCATTGGTCGATGTTTAAGTACACCCTTGGCTGAAAGTAAAGTAGTAGTGTATATTGCATTCTAGGACTGCACAATTGCACTAATGCCCTCCTGTTTGTAGGCCTGACCCAATGTTCTTGTTAAAAAGTCTGACAGCAGTCGGCAGGAAGGAGCGGCGAAATCTCTCTTTGGTACAGCGAGGGTGTAAAAGTCTGTCACTGAAGGAGCTGTAAAGTGTTCTCAGAGTGTCATTGAATGGGTGGGCTGGTTTGTCCAGCATTGATGACAGTTTTGCTGTCATCCTCCTGCCCCCCACTGAGTCCACTGAGTCCAGGGAGCAGCCCAGGACAGAGCTGGCCCTCCTCACCAGTTTGTCCAGTCTCTTTTTGTCTCGGCCCGAGATGCCTCCTGCCCAGGAGACCACTCCATAGAAGATGACTGATGAAACCACCGAGTCATAGAAGTTCCTGAGGAGTGTTCCCCGAACGCCAAAGGACCTCAGCCGCCTGAGTAGGAAGAGTCTGTTCTGACCCTTCCTATAGAGAGCGTCTGTGTTGTCGCTCCAGTCCAGTTTATTGTTCAGATGAACACCCAGGTACTTGTAAGTTGAGACCCTCTCAACGTCTGTTCCCTGGATATTCACTGGTGCAGGTGGAGAGTGCCGACGCTTGCGGAAATCCACCACCAGCTCTTTGGATTTCCCAGCGTTGATTTGGAGGCGGTTCTGCTGACACCAGTCCACGAACCCCTGCGTAACCCCTCTGTACTCCCGATCGTCATCGTCAGTGATGAGGCCGACAATCGCAGAGTCATCAGAGAACTTCTGCAGGTGACAGGTTGTGGAATTGTATTTGTAGTCCGAGGTGTAGAGGGTGAACAGGAAGGGAGCCAGCACAGTTCCCTGCGGCGCTCCCGTGCTGCAGAGGAGCACATCAGACACACAGTCCTGTGTTCTCACGTACTGTGGCTGGTTTGTGAGGTAGTTGTGAATCCATGTGATGAGGTGGTGGGCCACTCCCGCCTGCTCCAGCTTGTCTCCCAATAAGGCGGGCTGGATGGTGTTGAAAGCACTTGAGAAATCAAAGAACATGATCCTCACCGTGCCCCCCGCCTTCTCCAGGTGGAAGAGTGAAGTGTGGAGCAGGTAGATGATGGCATCATCCACACTGATGCCAGGCTGGTATGCAAACTGGAGTGGGTCCATTGAGGAGCTGACCAGGGGGCGCAGATGGACGAGGACCAGTCTCTCCAGGGTCTTCATCAGATGAGACGTCAGCGCCACTGGTCTGAAGTTGTTGAGCTCCTTCGGATGGGGTGTCTTTGGAACCGGAACCAGGCAGGATGTTTTCCACAGCTGGGGGACTCTGCCCAGCTTCAAGCTCAGGTTGAACATGTGCTGGACGATTCCACACAGCTGGTCTGCGCAGGATTTGAGGAGCTGGGAGCTGATCCCATCTGGGCCTGCCGCCTTCCTCGCCTTCATCTTCCTCAGCTGGTTCTTCACCTGAGATGTTGTGAGGAACAAGGCTGAGCAGGAGGAAGTGGTGGTTGTCTGATGAGGCTGGGAACTGGAGCCTGTGGAGAGAGAGAGGGGCGAGAGAGGGTCTTGTTCGCAATGGCAGGAGGGGTGGGTGGGGGCTACATCAGGGAAGCCTGAGCGGGGTCAGACATTTGATCAAACCTATTGAAAAATAGGTTCAACTCATTTGCCCACTGAAGCCCCCCCCCCCCCCCCCCTTCTGGGTCTTACCTGCTTGTCCGTGGCCTGAGATGGTCTTCAGGCCCCTCCAGACATCCCTGGCATTGTTCCGCTGCAGTTGTTCTTCCATCCGCATCCTGTAGGACTTTTTCCCCTCTCGGATCCTCCTTCTCAGCTGACGCTGCACTCTCTTCAGCTCGTCCTTGTCGCCTGAAACAAAAGCCCTCTTTTTCTCCTTCAGGAGAGCTTTAATGCCCGGTGTGATCCAGGGTTTGTTGTTGGAGAAACATCTTACAGTCCTGGTGGGAATGGTGTTCTCCATGCAGAAGTTAATATAGTCTGTAACTGTGTCTGTTAGACCATTAATGTCCTCACCGTGAGCTTCGCTGAATACCTCCCACACAGTTGTGTTGAAACAGTCCTTCAAGGCCTCCTCGGCTTCTCCGGACCATCGCTGAACTGTGCGTGTCACAGCTGGCTGCCTTCGGGCGAGAGGTTTGTACACAGGCAGGAGAGCAACCAAGTTGTGGTCAGCTTTGCCCAGCGGGGGGAGGGGCAGTGACGTGTACGCCTCCTTGGTGTTGGCATAGAAGAGGTCCAATATTTTATTGTCTCTGGTTTGGCATGTTACATATTGTGTGAATGAAGGCAGAGAGGAGGAAGGAGAAGCATGATTGAAGTCACCAGAGATCAGGAACAAGGCATTTGGGTGCTGTGTTTGTAGCCTGCTCACAGCTGTATTCAGTACATCACAGGCTGTCTCACCGTTAGCAGAGGGAGGCACGTACGCCGCCACCGCGATCACATGACTGAACTCTCGCGGTAAATAGACCGGACGCATGCTAACAGCTATCATCTCAATGTCCCGACTGCAAAGTTGATCCTTAACAGTTATATGCCCAGGGTTACACCATCTATCATTAACAAACACAGCCAGCCCTCCCCCTTTTCTCTTACCGCTCTCCAGTGTCCTGTCCGCGCGTAGTATTTGGAAGCCGTCCAATTCCACGACGGCGTCCGGCGTTAGCTCTGTTAGCCACGACTCCGTGAACACCAGCAAGCTAGCCTCCCGGACAATCCTCTCGTGCCGGGTTAGCGCTGTTAGCTCGTCCATTTTGTTGGGGAGGGATCGAACATTCCCCATAATAACGGACGGGAGGACGGGGTGATATCGTCTCCTCCTTGCCTGGCGTTTAGCCCCCGCACGACATCCCCGTCTCTTCCTCCTCAGCTCGCGGGGAATATCGGGTCTCGCTCCGGGAGCCCACGCGGGGTTAGCACGGAGTGCTAACAGCTGATCTCTTGTGTACACGATCGATCCGTAGCGTCGAGTTTCGTCTCCGGACACGATCGCGCAAAAAACAGCCCCCAACAGTAGTAAAACCACCGCAAGTTGGATGTCCATTGCTGAGGTGAGGTAAAAATAAAATAAAAAAGGGTAAAGGGAAAAAACACACGAAAAAGGCTCAATAGTGAGCCACGCTGCTGTAAACAGGCAGCCACTCGCGCGGCGCCGGAACGAATAGGATCCAATTTACAGATAGGGCTGTTTCGTTTGACAGTTTTCCCCATCATCAAGAGGTCAAGTTCTTGTCCAAAGTGCTGTCTCTGTTCAAATTGGATAATGGCCTTTTCGGCCTCTTTCATGTCTTCTGCTGACAGACAATTTTCTTCTTGTGTCAAACCTGATGCAGGTTTTGCTGATGGATTGGCCCTCGCGAGGTCCTTTCTCCTCTCACCAAGCACAAGAAGCCGTGTTTTCAACTTCAAAAGCCAGGCCACAGCCCTCTTTAGACGATCCCAAGAGGAGTAATACTCCACTAGTCTGGTTACTGGATTTTTTCCTTTTACATGTGTGATGTTCACAGTGATGTAATTTTTCACCTCCTGGTCATCTGAGGCGATCTGCCCCAGGTCATCTGGGATCTTCGGCCAATCTGTGTCCCTTTTCTTCAGGAATTCCGGCCCCAATAGCCACCTTGATGATTTTAGGAATGCATTTACATGCAGCCCACGTGAAGCATCATCTGCCGGGTTGACTTGCGAGCTTACATGTCGCCACTGCTTCTCTTGAGAAAGGTCACGAATAACTGCCACTCTGTTGGCTACGTACGTGTGGAATCTCTTGGTTTGGTTACGAATATATTTCAGTACAGACGTACTATCTGTCCAGAAATTAGAGTCCGTAAGTGCAATCTGTAGCTCCTTCTTCAGCATTCTGTCCCCCCTCACGGCAAGTGTAGCAGCTGCCAACTCCAGCCTGGGAATAGTCATCTATTTTAGTGGTGCCTCCTGCCGCTAGCACCCTCATATTTCCCTGTACGTCACGTCCTTCCTACTTCCAGCAGCCCCCATGTTTGTAGTCCATTCAGCAAAGAAAATAGCATACGGTTAAGAAATAGAATACAGCTAAGAAAATAGCATACAGTTAGGTTAAGAAAATAGCATACAGCTAGGTTAAGAGCATGTAGCTAGGCAACCCTCCATGTTTGTAGTTCATACAGCAAAGAAATATTAGATATTATAATATTATATATTATAATATATTATTTAAAAAATAAATAGCATGCAGCTAGGCAGCAACCATGTTTGTAGTTCATACAGCTAAGAAATATTAGATATTATATTATGTATTATAATATAATATATTATATATATATAAAATAAATAGCATAAAGCTAAGAAACAGCATACGGCTAAGAAATATTATGTAGTTAGGTTAAAAAACAACGTGTTTATGTCAAGAAATAGCCGCTAAGATATCATTAAGGTATTGTTTTACCAATTATTTTAACTTTCAAGGAGTAACATCATCTTGTCTGTATTTTAAGTTGGCTGTAGACACCCCCAAGTCATCTTTGCAAACTTGCCCCGACATGTATGATCACGTATTTCTTATCTATAGTTGAACACACAAACGACCTCCAAGTTGTGTTGGTGTTTGTGAACGTAGACAAACCCATAGAATCAAGCTTCTGTCAAATATGAAGGTTGATTTCCCCAAACCATGTTTTCACGTATTTCTTATCTATAGTTGAACACACAAACAAACTCAAAGTTGTGGGTGTGTGCGTGAACGTAGACAAACCCGTAGAATCAAGCTTCTGTCAAAAATAAGCACATCCCCTCCTATCATATCCCGCCCCCAGTCTCAATATAAACAAAGCCCAAGTCACGCTCTGGACAGACAAACCAATTCTTTCCAGCTGATGAACCAGACTTGCTCCTCGTGAAAAATGAAGATGAGCAGAACAAGACGCCGCCTGGCCATGGACATCACACCAAGAAGGTTGTCACCCATCGCTGCACCTGATCAGGTTTCTAACAACATTGCAGAAATCTCTTCAGGTAAATGATGCAACTAATGCTTAACTATATTTCTATAATCAATAGCGATATAATATTTAATAAAAGTATCTTTGTACTGCAGATTGCGATGTGGATGAACCTACATACAACCATGATATGAGTATGGTTGTTGAAGGAGAGACCCTGACAACTGCAAACATGGACCAGGTTGACGCCTCTACAAATGTAGACCAGGTTGTAACCTCTACTAAAACAGACGAGAACCAGTCTGTGCCATCATACTCCTTATGGGTGGACGGCACGGGAACCTTACCTACCCCTGCTGTATCCTCGTACAACACTGGCGAGCCAGCATATTCAGGGTGGAGCCATCCCGTTTCACTGACTCTGCCGTCGACACCTCCGATGACCCCCGCCTCGTTGGCAGAATCTTCACAAACCAAGGAGGTTCAGCTGCCCAGTTGGTCCGACTAAGCAGAATCTCCACAAATCAAGCAGGTACGCCTACCTACTTGGTCCGAACAAGAATTCTCAAACAGTTTGATTGAGCCCTCTAAGGTTCAAACCGCCATCAAACCAGGTCCCAGACCTGCACCTATTTCCGAGGATGATGTACAACATATGTCATGGGATAATACTCCTTAGGGGTGGGTTGATATGGATGTCGTAATAGTTGTTAAAGCGGCGATTGTTTACATGATCAGACGCTTTTTGATAAAGTATCACAAAGAAATGGGTTGTTTGCATAGCTATACATACCTAGGACGTAATTATTATCTAAGACAGCAATATGATCGCATCATGCCAATCCTTTGCGGTAAAAAGTTTTTACCTTGTATTCACTACTTGTTAGATTTGTGTTCTGTAAAAACGGATAAAGAAACAGTCAAAAGAGTTGCAGAGATCTTAATGGTGGAGTTAACACTCGTACAGAACTTACCGGACCGCCTTACATTGGATGAGAAAGTATGATATACCGTAATCAACTTGATAGTTTCGAAGAATATCTTTTAGAAAATATTAACTTTGAATAAAAAATGGGTAATGTGTTGAGAAAATTATCGATTTTTGGTTATAGAAGCTATGGATGGGCAGATATAATAAATAGAACAATTACATATAATCCCGATGATAAAGACCCTTTCATTGAAAAATTGTTATTGTTTATGCAAAAAGTACGTGCCATGTCACTGACGATTTTTCAGGTGCCTTGGGAATCGTTTGTGCAACATGTCATATTTTTAAGTCGGTCGGGTTTGATCGACACGTTTCAAAATATTTTGGATAATTGGGAAAATGAGATAAGTGTAGGTCATGTACTCACCATACTTACGCTGTTCAACGATGTGATAAGATACCGTCTCCATCAACAACCTGTGGATCTCGCGCATGAATTGAAGATATGTTGGAATCAAATGTTAATCCATCTGTTTTAACCTTGACCTATAGGCTTTTTATGACTTAGAGAATCCTGTCATATATTTGATATTTCTTTCAATAAAAAATTGATGTTTTAAAAAAGATGCTTTTGTGTCTGTGTGTTTAGATAAATAACAATGTGACGCTTGTAACTAAATCATAAAGCATTATGAGCGTTAAACGGTTGAAAAAACTGTACTACGATCCCATTCAACCCGCCAGTTTTGGAGGTGTAGATCGCCTTCATTTAGCTGCGAGGGAAAAAATGGGTCAAAAAGTGACGCGTCATAAAGTCAATGATTTTTTATCATCGCAAGATGCATACACCTTGCACAAACCAGCACAAATTCGTTTCCCTAGGAACAGAGTTTTTGTTTCAAACCCTATGAATCAATTCCAAGCAGATCTTTGCGATATGCAGGCTCTAGCGGACTACAACGATGGTTTTAAATATCTGCTCACGGTCATCGATGTGTTTTCAAAGCGTGCATACGCTCGTGTCCTGATGAATAAGACGGGTCCAGAGGTTGCTTGAGCCTTTGAGTCGGTTTTGTCCCTTAGCGGCATCCCTCAGAAGTTACAAACAGAGGAGTTCTTCAACACGCCATTCCAGAGGTTGATGAAAAAACACAATATTAATCATTTTGCAACAGCCAGTGATTTGAAAGCCTCGGTGGTCGAAAGGTTTAATCGAACTTTAAAAAACAGAATGTGGAGGTATTTCACAGCCAAGAACACACGTCATTATATCGATGTATTACAAGATTTAATCGACAGTTACAATGAAAGTTATCATACAAGTATAAAAATGAAACCTAATCAAGTCACTCCAGAGAATACTTGGCAGGTCTTTCAAAACTTGTACGGCAACCTAGGCCCTGGAGGTAGTGATAGTTTAAAAATGAAGTTTAAATTAGGAGACCTTGTTCGAATATCAAAAGTGCGAGGTGTCTTTGACAAGAAATATGAACAGAGTTTTACAGACGAACTATTTACGATAGCGGAGTGTGTACCTCGTTTTCCGCCTGTTTATAGGCTTAAAGATAATGACGGCGAAATCGTGGAAGGAACTTTCTATGCGCACGAACTCCAGAAAGTCACGATATCTAAGGATCAAATCTTTTATGTTGAGAAGATTATCAAACGTCGGCACGTCGGAGGACAGACACAGTTTCTCATACGTTGGAAGGGATGGCCTGCGAAATATGACAGTTGGGTACCGGCCACACAAGTTGTCGATCTATAAATAAGAAGCTGTACAACAATTCTCGACATTTGACAGCATGGATCCTAATCTTGAAGGTGGATTTTACGTCACCTTGCCCTCCAATTCAAGTTCTGATGTGTATATAGACAATACGATAGCAGAATACAGAGTGAATCTTACCCTACATATCGATCTTGAAGGTAACTGGGAAGTGTCACTGAGTGAAATATCATATCCTCATACATGGTTCAACGTACCTGAAGACCAATCATCTTTTGACTATGTAGACACATGGGAAAATGGACCTCTAAAACCAGGTTCTTTGACACCTCGATACCTTGAGGAAAACAAATTCACCATCAAAGCCTTAACCTTGACAGCGGGTTACTACGATAATATTGTAAAAATAGGACAAGATGTGGAAGCGCTCCTCAAAAATGTTCATTCGGAAAACAAAGTCGTATACTCACCGTTAAAGGGGAGATTTTTTTGGTCGGGGATTGGTCGTTTTAGGATACGCTTTCATGCACCATTAGCCTACATTTTTGGGACATCACCCGATGAATGGATTACCTGTGGACCTCAATGGACAGCGACCCATCACCCCACGGATCTAAAAGCGGGCATGTATCATCTATATGTTTATACAGACGTGGTGTATCATCAGGCTGTGGGTGACGCTTTTGCTCGGCTCTTGAGAACTATACCTATCGAAGATAAACACGGCGACATTGTGTTAAAAGCCTTTAATCCTCTTTATTACATGCCAGTCAGTAGAAGACATATTGAAGATATAAGAATCGAAATCAAGACGGATCAGAATCAACCTGTGGAATTTACACACGGTAAAGTTATCATCACTCTACACTTTAGACCAGGGGTGGGCAATTATTTTTTCCATGGGGCCACATAAGATATAAATATTGTGGCTATATACACATATATATATATATATATATATACATACACAATATATATATATACATATATATATATATACATATATATATATATATATACATATATATATATATATATATATATATATAGAATGAGGAGGTAATTAAAAAAGTGAAATAATATGACTCCAGCCAATACATAGAGAGAGAGTTAAATAATTAAATACATAATATGCGATAAAGAGGATTCGTTCAATAATGTTTAAAAAAATTAAAATATTATTTAAAAAAAAATAGTTTAATATTTTTAAATTAATTAAAAATTAAAAAATAAATAAATAAATAAACAATAAAAAAAAACAATTATAAAAATATTTAAATTAAAAAGTTAAATAATATAACTCCATCCAATACATAGAGAGAGAGAGTTAAATAATTACTTAAGTAAAATAATATGACTCAAATAGATTTTACATATGCAAAAAGAGGGTTTGTTAATTGTTTATGAAACGTTGACGATGCGTTAAGAAAAGTCATTAGATGTTGTTATTAAAGACATTACATTTAGAAATTACCTACAGACATGATACTGTCAACGGCCGTAGAATACACAACCAATGTGGTTGTCAGCCCGCGTGTCATACACAACCAAGATGGAAGGTTAAACCGACGCATGTGCATCCACAAATCGTACACATCCAAGATGGAAGGTTAAGCTGACGCATGCTCGGCCTCAACATGCGGCGTCGTGAATGTATCATTTTGATGTAACGTACTATTTTTTCAACGGATGGATATGTTACACATTAAAAAGATGTATTGTTAAACTTACTGGAATGCAGGAAATCGCTTTGATCCAGCGAAGTGTTATCTTCAAAGTCCTGTTCGATTGAATTCACATACGACCATGCGTTTGACGTTCTTGATGTTTCTGTGTGAGAGAGTTATATGTATTACATGCTGAAAATACTTGTTTTATTATATTACGATTTTATATTTATTCACCTTACTCCGGCAATGTTTCATGTTTCTCAGTTAGTCTTGTAAAACCGGACTGCTTTGTTTGTATGTCTGTCATAACATATATAAAACATTGAATAATATTTTTTAAATATGTTTTGAATCATAGATTCCTGTCATATAACATGACTTACTGGAATGCAGTAAATCGCTTTGATCTGACGAAGAGTTATCTTCAAAGTCCTGTTCAATTGAATTCACATACGACCATGTGTTTGACGTTGTTGGTGTTTCTGTGTGAGAGAGTTATATGTATTACATGCTGAAAACATATACTTGTTTTATCATATTACAATTTTATATTTATTCACCTTGCTCCGGCGATGTTTCATGTTTCACAGTTAGTCGTGTAAAAGCTGACTGCTTTGTTTGTGTGTCTGTCAAAACATATATAAGACATCGAATAAATTTTTTTAAAAACGCTTTGAATCATACGATCCTATAATATTCGACTCACAGGTTGCTCTGCGTTGATCATTTAGAAGCTTCTCTGAAAACACAGCATTTCTGAGTATATAAATGTATTGATTACACATCAATAGTTACCCTTCATACAACGTTATAGATATTTGAAATTATACGTATTTGTAATTATTTACTTACGAGCCATTGTGAAGTTTTCTCTGCCACGTATATCCACAAAATGCAAAAGTTTTTCTCTGCCAAGTATATCCACAAAATGCAAAAGTTTTTCTCTGCCAAGTGTGTCCTGACAGTTCAAGAGTATTTCTAAAATGAGGTTACCCTTGGTTATATAGCAGTTAGTTCAGCCTCTAAGATTTTATCTTTTTCAAACAGAAAAAAAAATGTGAGCTATTAAACTCGTTAGATTATTCAGGCTTTCATATATTTCAGGACCCGTTTGAAAGAGACACACTTCAAATTATATTCACGGAACCTTTTGAAAGATAATTTGATTTGTTTGTATTTTTTTATATAGTCTAACTCATGTAATTGAGTAACTAACTTTGTCTGTTATAATATTATTTAACCACTAGATGGCTGTGTTGAGCTATAATGGAAAAGTCATGATGTCCAGACTTGTTTGCAATGATGACCTGGGTGAGGTGTCTATGGTTACACACAGGCCCACTGTTTGAGGACGAGAGCGAGATAAAGGTCCGGCCGTTTACACACACACACACACACCCACAACTTGGGGTCGTCCTGCTGTCCTACTATAGATAAGAAATATGTGAGAACATGGCTTGAGACGTTTGGAAAATCAGCCTTCATAATTGACAGAAGCTTGATTCTATGGGTCGGGCGGGGTTGATTATGCTTACACATACACCCACAACTTGGAGGTCGTTTGTGTGTTCAACTATAGATAAGAAATGCGTGAAAACATGTCGGGGCATGTTTGCAAAGATGACTTTGGGGTGTCTACAGCCAACTTAGAATATAGACAAGATGATGTTACTCCTTGAAAGTTAAAATAATTGGTAAAACAATACCGTAATGATATCTTAGCTGCTATTTCTTGACATATACACATGTTGTTTTTTAACTTAACTACATAATATTTCTTAGCCGTATGCTGTTTCTTAGCTGTATGCTATTTATTTTATATATATAATATATTATAATATGTAATACAGTGACCCCTCGCTACTTCGCGGTTCACCTTTCGCGGGTTCAGTGCTTCGCGGGTCTAAAAAATATTCGGGGGCATTGTAGTTTCGCCGAGCGGCACTACGGGGCGCTGGAGCGGTTAGACGGCCGGCGTGCGCCGAAGAAGAGCGTGGGCGAAGAGGAGAGTGGACGAAGAAGAGCACGTTCCCCCGGGCACGATTTGGGGCGACGTTTCGCGCGGTTCGGACCGTACCAGAGCTCCGGCCGGCGTGCGTGGCAGTTAAGCCGAAGAGGAACAACTTCCGCCCGGGCACGAGCGCGGCAACATTTCGCTTCGTTCGGGACTGTGCGAGAGCTCCGGAGGAGGCCGGCCGGCGTGCGTGGCAGTTAAGCCGAAGAGGAACAACTTCCGCCCGGGCACGAGCGCGGCGACATTTCGCTTCGTTCGGGACCGTGCGAGAGCTCCGGAGGAGGCCGGCCGGCGTGCGTGGCAGTTAAGCCGAAGAGGAAAAACTTCCGCCCGGGCACGAGCGCGGCGACATTTCGCTTCGTTCGGGACCGTGCAAGAGCTCCGGAGGAGACCGGCCGGCGTGCGTGGTAGTTAAGCCGAAGAGGAACACCTTCCGCCCGGGCATGAGCGGAGCGCGAGGCTGTCAGTTATGAATGAATAAATAAATAAATGAAGAATGCCACCTTTCATTTCACAGGGCACACCGGACCGCGTACCAGCAGGTAAAAGTCGAGGTAATTAAATAAATACAAAAAGAAGTTAATTGAATAAATACAAAAATAATGGCTGGGGAATAAAAAAATAATAAGTTTTAATAATATTTTTTTTTTTTTTGTTATACCATGAATTTCACTCTCTCTACCCGTATATATATATATATATATATATATATATATATATATTTTTTTTTTTTTTTTAAGCATTTTTGAAGGTGCGCCGCTACTTCGCACTTTTTTTTAAAGCATTTTTTAAGGTGCGCCGCTACTTCGCGGATTTTCAGTTTTTGCGGGTGGTCTCGGTCCCCATTAACCGCGATAACCGAGGGTTCACTGCCGCTTCTTCTCTTTTCTGCCCCCTCCTTCCCCTGCTTGGGAATTAGGTGATGGGGACATGCTTTGACGAACCGGGAAGGGACCTGCTCTGCCGAAGTCGTCTTCATGCAGCGCCTTTTCTGATTTCCTTATATTTCAGCACTTCATTGAACTACTTGTTGGCCTGTTTGCTATTTCTGTTCTTTCTTTTCTGTTCCCAATTCCCCGAATTAGGTGATGGCGATTCACTTGGAAGTGGCTGTACTGAATTTACACCAACTGACCGGTACAAGATCGAAGGCTCATCTTCGGATATGCTGCCATGGATATTACGGCCCTGGATGAGGACCCACTCCACTGAAGTCATCTTCCTGCAGCACTTCATTCAATTGACTCTTATATTATCTCATCTATTATTGCATAGCATCATTGTATGTGTCAAATGTTGCCCAGTTGGCATCCATTGCAGCCTGGTCATCCTGGAAGGGGGATTCCCCCATCTGTGGTCCCTTCTCAAGGTTTCTCACTTTTCCCCTAATGAGGTTTTTTGAGTTTTTCCTTGCCCTCCTGGGGGTTAAGATCGGGGATGTCAATTGTGGCTATGTAAAGCCCTTTGAGACTGTCTGTGATTAAGGGCTATACAAATAAAATTGACTTGACTTGACTTGACTTCACTGTATTATAATATATAATATTTCTTAGCTGTATGAACTACAAACATTGTGGCTGCCTAGCTGCATGCTACTTATTTTTTATATAATATTATAATATTATAATATCTAATATTTCTTTGCTGTATGAAGTACAAACATGGAGGGTTGCCTAGCTACATGCTCTTAACCTAGCTGTATGCTATTTTCTTAACCGAACTGTATGCTATTTTCTTTGCTGCATGGACTACAAACATGGACTACAAACATGGGGGCTGCTGGAAGTAGGAAGGACGTGACGTACAGGGAAATAGGAGGGTGCTAGCGGCAGGAGGGGTGGAGACATCACCCTTCATTTATGACAGAAGCGTGATTCTGTACGGCAGGGAAATATTAGAGGGGCGTGGAAATATTTGATAAAAGGGTGATTCTGTAGGGCGTGGCCACCTGTCAAAAAAGCGTGATTCTCTATTCTCTCCCAACTCACTAGCGTCACAGAAGTGGTGTAGTTCCACAGCTATTACCTCCCCAAAGTCTTTTGGCTTCATACATCGGTCAACTTGAAATGAAGCCAGACGCTCCAATTCAGTGACCCATCTCTGCCATGCCTTGGAGAAGTCCACTGGGATGGCTTCGTCCCAGCCCAGTTTTGCTCTACAGAGCTCTTGGAGGATTTGTTTGGCTTTCAGGATGAATGGGCAAAGGAATCCAAATGGGTCATAGACCGAGCTAACCGCAGAGAGGAAACCTCTCCGAGTGGGCGGTCTGGTTCTGGTGGTGTTTTTGAAGGTGAATACATCACTTTCGATGTTCCATTGTATCCCAAGCGCCCGCTCGAGTGGAAGCTTTTCTCTGTCCAGGTCTAGGTCTTTAATTAGCTTTGCTCTATGCTCCTCAGGGATGGATGCCAATACCTCGTGGCTATTACTAACAAGTTTTGTCAGTGTGAAGCCTCCCTGTGAGCAAGCATCCTAGAGGTCCATGGTTATCTCAATAGCTTCTTTCACTGTTGGGACGGATTTAAGGCAATCGTCAACATAAAAGTTGGATTTAATGGTCTCAGTCACTTCCTCTTCATATCTCTTGAGGTTATCCTCTGCAGTCTGCTTTAAAGCAAAGTTTGCTATACTGGGTGATGACACCGCACCAAAGAGATGGACTGTCATGCGGTACACTTCCAAGGGCTGGCTGGTGTCGCCGCCAGGCCACCAAACGAACCTTAGCAGATCTTGGTGTTCCTTATGAACTTGCACCTGATAGAACATTGCCTCAATATCTCCCATAATCGCAATCGGTTCTTGTCGGAACCTGAGCAAAACACCCATCAATGTGTTTGTCAGATTGGGGCCTTGCAGGAGTTCTTTGTTGAGAGATGTGCCTTTGTATCTTGAGGTAAAGTCGAACACCACTCGAAGTTTGCCCTTCTGCTTATGATAGATCCCATGATGAGGTCTGTACCAAACTTTGCCATCTTCTCGATGCAACTGTTCCTGTGGCACTTTCTCTGCATACTCCTTTGTGATTACATCATTCATAAAGTTGGTATACTCTAATGCGTAGTTTGGATCTCTTCTGAATTTTCTTTTCAAATTCTTGACTCGCTCCTCTACCATTTTGTAGTTGTTGGGCATGATAATATCCTTATTGCGCAGAGGTAAGGAGTATTGACCATCTTGGAGGGTAACCGAACTCGAGGCAATATCCATGAACCTTCTATCCTCAGCTGACATCTCACTTCTCTCTTCGTACTCCTTTTCAGAGAAATCCCAATTGTATTGCCTGATGAGGAGTTCCTCCAGACTAGCAACAGCAATGCGATTGGATGTTACTTCAGGAGGTCCACATCCTTCGTTAGCGGTGCAAGATTTGAGTGGACCATTAACCACCCATCCTAATAATGTTTTAACCGCATATGGTCCGTTATCTCGGCTGGTGATGATGTCCCAAGGTTCCAGTGCTTTTGGAATGTTGATGCCAATGAGAAGGCCGATATCCGAGTCGATTTTCTTCAATTTTAGATCCTTGAGATCCGGCCATCTTCTTAAATCCTTTTGAGTGGGCAAGTGCTGCTTTGAGACTGGTATCTTCTCCTGCGTATAGGCCTGAGGTATTTCAAGGTAGGTTTCACCTTCCAAATTGCCTACTCCAAACCTATCAGCTCATGACTCGGGACCAACTTCTCCTGTCCCATTGTTTGCAGGAGGATTTGAGTCTTTCATCCTCTAGCCTCCAGTTGGTTCATTAGGTTCTCCGTGTAAAACGTTGCCGTGCTGCCGGGATCGAGGAATGCGTAAGTGGTGACAAACTCATTTCCCTTCACCATCTTAACTCTAACTGGCACTATTGCCAGAGCATAATCCTTTCCGATTGCACCTCCAGTTGCAACAAGATTGGCACTAATCACAGAAGTCTCCTCCGTCTCTTTTGTTTCTCTTTTATCCCTTTTACCCAAGGTTGTGGTCTTTGGTTGAAATTGCTCAGTTTCCATAAACAGTATTCTCGTCACTCATTATATGAAGAAGTGTTGCCTCTTTTGACATTTCTCACATGTCATTCTACGTCTACAGTCACAGCTCAGATGTCCTTTGGTTAGGCATCCAAAGCAGAGACCGTTTTCCTTTAGAAAGTTCACTTTTGACATATGAGTTTGAGACTCAAACCTTCTGCAGTCATTAAGTCCATGTTTTCCTTTACAGAATCCACATGTGACAATGCTTGCCTGCCTGGTTGGTTGGCCTGTAGCTTTTCCCTCCACCACTGCTCTTACAAAGCTACTTCCTTTATGCCTTTGTAGTCTGTAATCAGTTGTCTTGGTTTTTGGCACCATCTTATGGCTAGGGAGCAATTCATTTAAATCCCCAAACAACAGATCCAATAAGATATCAGCTTGTTTCTCTATAAATTCCACGAGATGCTGAAATCGAGCTCGCCTGTTTGTTCTTTGAAAGGTTTCATAAGCTGCTCCCCTCCATTTTTCACGCAGCTTGTATGGAAGCTTAGACACAAAGACCCTGAGATTGGAGGGAACATCAAGCTCATCCATATCTAAATCTTGCATGGCGTTATGGCATCCTCTTAGATATAGTCCAGAGGCTTGCAGTCCTTTTCCATCATCCCCTTTGACAGGTGTCCATTTCAGTGCCTTCTCGAGGTATGCGCTAGTGACTTTAACTTCATTTCCAAATCGCTTCTTCAATAGTCGCTTGGCTTCAGCATAACCTCGGTGTGCATCCATGTGCAGGCAACTGCGTACAAGATCCCTGGCTTGCCCAGAGGTGTATTGCTCAAGAAAGTAGAGCCTGTCTACGCTGCTACTAGTCTTGTCCGCAATTAAATATTCAAATGCACGGATGAAAGAATGATACGCCAATGGTTCACCATTATACACAGTGACCTCCCTGGCTGGTAGGAAAGGCAGCTTATGCTGCATTAAGATCAGGTCAGCGATATCGCCGCCCGCGCCAGTAGTGACACCACCACCACGCGCCCCAGTAGTGACACCACCACCGCTGCTGCTGGAATGAGAATGGATTTGATTTAGAGGAGGTGTGTGAGCTCTGGATTGACCTCGCCCACTGGATCGGCTTTGAGGCGTGGTTTGCCTGTGTGCTCTTTTGGGGCTATGGGCTCTAGGTTGAGTGGAAACACTAGTCTGTCTAGCTGCCCTGGATTCACTTAGCCCATCTTCCTGTCCATTCGGCTGAGGGTGTTGAATTTCCAAGATCCTCTGCAATGGCGTTTTAGGCAAATTCCTTATCTCATTAAACTCCACTTCTGGACTTTGATTGAAACATTGTTTGGAGGACTCATCATCAAGATATGCATTCATGCCATCCGTAGGTTCCACCATCTCATCATGTTCAAAGCATTTTTCTTCCTCAAAACTTTGAGGGACTCTTATTTTGGCATCTGAAGCCCCAATATCCGTTTCCAACTCCATCTTTTCCATTTCCATCTTAAGTTTCATCTCCTCAGGTTTCAGAGCCTGCATCCTTTTCAATGCAGCAGCACGGGCCTGAAGAGCTGCCTTCTCAGCCTCTGCCTTCCTGCATGCAGAAGAAACTGATGAGGTGGTCGATATGGTGGATATGGAGTCCAGTGGTTTCATCAGGTCCTGTGCCGTGTCCTGTAGCTGTTTGCGCAATGTATGAGCTACTTTCTGGTCTTGTAACCTTTTGTCCTGTGTCCATGAATCGACTTTCTTCAAGAAGTAATTAAGATTTGTCATTCTGGGTTCATACCATGTCATGACTCGTTATAGCTGACCTGGATGGCCGAGTGGTCTAAGGCGCCGCGTTCAGGACCCAGTCTCCCCAGGAGGCCTGGGTTCGAATCTCGAATTTCCCCATTGTGGGACTAATAAAGGCATATTATTATTATTATTATTATTATTTATGTTGCTTTGTCTCCCTCTACAGGCACTTTGGCGTAATTAACCATTTTCCCTGCTATTTCTAACTTGCCTTCTTATTGGCGCATTTAGTCACGTGACACCTCCAGTTCAAAGTGCATGCAGAGTCTACTAACTGCCGCCTTAGCTTTATGTGTTTACAGCCATTCGACGGTCTGTGTTCTCATGATTTCCTCTCGCTGTTTGTGCCTGAAAAAAAGCATCGCTTTTTTACAAATAATTATACTCAAGAGATTGGAGACAACAGTAAAGCAGTTCAACTTGACTCCAGCCTCTGCATTTCTCTTGAAGATTGTTCGCTATCTGTCAATTTGTGTTCAGACACACATTGAGGACAGAATACCATTCACTTATGTCGGACTCCTGTTCCCCCTCTGTTAAGAGATCATGCACAGATTGATGCACCTCCTTGAATTCCCGTAAGGCAATCCTATAAGATTCTAGGTCCTGTTCAAATCTCTCCATATCGAAATCATCATTAGAAATATTCATCCATTCCTTTAAGCAATTCATTTTGCGAGTACAAAATCCCATTTTTGCTTTATGGGAGGCAATTCTTGACTTAAGCAGTTTTTCTGTTTCTGAGGCGCTCATGGTAAAGTTTTGTATGACAGTTATTGCTTCTCAATTGGAACCACTCTGTCTTCTTGCACACTGCAATTCGTTTTAAATGATTATTTCAATTAATCTGGTGCTCACGTGGCTCCTGAGCTTGTCCTTTAAATATGGTGCTATTTTACGTCCTTTAATCCATCCTTTAATTTTAATTCATTTAATTGATATATTTAGTCTTTAAATTGACAGCTATCTAAATATATTTAAATTATCCAACTTTGATGCGCACCGTAATTATTTCAACCTTCAATCAGTTGATCTTTGTTTTGAATCAAAAGTCATCCATCCACAGAGTGAAAGAGTGCAGCGCAGCCGTCACAGAGTGAGAGAGAGTACAGCGCCGCCTTCCAAAATGCAATTCAGCGACCTTGCTAGGCTATTGCAACAGTTGTGACCTCGATCCAATTGTTTGACGTGTGTCGCATTCCGTTCACATTTCAATCATCGTCAGATGGCCAATATTTCAAAGCGTTTCCAAATGCGATCAACACAACATCAGCAGTCCATTCATTAATGCGGGTTACTCACAACCGATGCGTCAATCCAACTCAGTTCTGCTGTCCATTAATGGTAATCCGTGGTTCAGACGAAGTATTTGACTTGTATAGTGGCCTTCCGTTGTCTCAAAATAAGCCACTTGTGCGGGGTTAAAGATGCAGTCACAATTGAATGAATGGCGATCCAAGTTGTCAATTTAATGTAAACAAGATTAACGTGCATTTGTTTGTCACACGTGCTTGACTCAAAATTATTCGTCCTCGTCCTCCATTCCAAACTACAAAGAAATTAATTTGTAGAATAGTTTGTTTTAGTTGTGAGCTGGTCAAATACTGTTCCGCTGTCTTCCAAGTCCCACACTTCACCGCACAGGTGCAATAATCATGAAACTTAAAGGTTCACAGGCCACACCACCATCCCTCGTCTACAGAGGGCACCCTCCATACTGCGCTGCCCATTAAGGCAACAGTGGTGTCAAATAATACATTCATTCTGGCCCCAACAGTCACCTTGTTTTGGAGCTTGTACCGTGAACCATCCATCATCCACTTGTCCAGTAGCCAAAATGGAAGCTTTTCACAATCGGAGCTATCCCTCTTGCAGTGTCGAGGTAAGAGAGTCCGTGCAAATATCCTTCTTCTTTTGCAGAATTGATCTCCAACAGCAAATCGCTCAGTTCTCTTAGTTTACAGCCATCTTTATGTCCTATTTTGGGAAAGAGAGCGCCTTCTATAGCTTCTGGAGACCCGAAGTCTTGTTCTAATCTCTCCCATATAAGATCTACAGCCGCAATTGGTTTGTTTATGTTTACTGCTTTAACTCGTTGAGCACGTTTGCTGGACCCTTTATCAGGAGATCAATTTCTTCTATTACTTTAAGATCAAGTGTGCTAATCACATTGAGAAACGATGATTTCCAAGACAGATAGTTTTCTGGTCTGTCGTCGAACTTGCAGAGTTCTGATGTTAGTAGTTGGCTCTTCACTAAATATTTTACAATCTCATTAGTGTCACTCGAATGATGCTGCGCAGCGGGGTAATACTGAGAATTTCCACAAGAGGGCAGTGTCAGACCAGGGGAAACATAATTCTTGCGTTGAGGGTAATTTTTTTAATGTGGCTGCTCTCCCTCTCTTCCAAATGAAGATTTGGGGTTATCACGACCATCTTCTGAGGTTCGAGGGTTCAGATGGTCCCTTGATGATGTGAGCAGAACACGTGGCACTCGGGAATCTCTTGGATGAACTGAATGTGTGTCGTCTTCCTTCGTTTTTTTACAAGTCTTTGGCTGGATCATTGGGTTGACTATGTCTATGTACATATTCTTCCGTACGTTCAAGTGTGCTTTGCATATCCAGAGGTGGGAGTCCTGATCCCTGACTAACAGGAGTGTTAAACCCAGCGGCAGCAGACTCCAAAACCGCAGCCTCAATTGCTGCAGCTTCAGCTTCACCTTCTTTTGCTAACAGGTCGAGTTCTGCTTCTAATTTGGCCTTTTCAACTTTTAGTTGTAGTTCTTTCTTTGCAAATTCAGCCTTTTTGTGGACAACCTCTGCTTTGGCACGTGCATTAGCGGCTGCGAAAATCACCCTTGAGGCGGAGGAGCGGCTTGATTTCTTCAAACCGGAAGATCTCACCTCAATATCCATTTTTGTTGTTGGTATGACGTGTCTTTACTCTCCCTCGACGATACTGCGTGTGCTGTGCTGGTCAGGATACAGGGTATGACATGCAGCATAAATGAGGAGTTCGTCCACTGGTCTCCCTTTTCACTGTACTGGCCTCACAGAACCTTTCTGCTAACCAGTTAGTTAAACACCTCCACACAATCAGTCACTCACGCCAGGATGGGTTGAGACCTTCTCTTTATATGGCAGGTGTGAAACTGTAACAAATATATCACAACAATTTTATTTATTGTTCACAAAGTTCACATCCTAATTGGCGATTTACAAACTCTAATTAGCATCAATTAGTGATGGGTCCAGCGACACTGAGGCATCGATGCGCGCGCCGAGCTTCCAGGGCAAACCCCGTGTCGGTGCGCGTACCGCTTTAAAAAAGTCACGTGACCACTACCAGAATCGTGTCGACACAGCGATCGCGCGCCAAACTGTGTTCATAAGGAAGCGCATCTTTCAACAGGATGGACGCTCAAAACAAGCATTGAGTTATTGACGCGTGACTTTGCGTGAAAGATCCGCAAGATGGAAGACGTCACTGTTGATGCGCACTCAGAGGTGCAGCGCTATATGTCAGCAGGACACGTTGCACGTACGGAAGACCCGCTCTTATACTGGAAGTCCATGGAGGCAACGTTCCCTCACCTATTTATATTAGCCACACAGGTGTTGTGCACACCGGCCTCTTCAGTGCCTTGTGAGAGGATCTTCTCAAAGGCGGGGGAAATTGCCTCAAAAAGAAGAAATAGACTGAATAACAAAACGCTGGAGAAACTAATTTTTTTTAATAAAAATCTTTAATTACTATGAGTCCATTGTCATTCACAACACTTTTACTTGGGCATTCAGACAGATGTTCTCTTAATTTATCAACTGCGTCTCGAATATCAAAGGTTTTTTTATGAAATTGCGTGTATGTAAAAATAATGTGAAAGCAAATGCCTAATCAGAATCAGAAATCCCTTTGTCATTGTAGTCAAGTGTGCAACGAGATTAGAGAGCTCCCCTCTCCAGTGCAATACAACAATAATTCAGTTAAATATATAAATTAGATAAATAAGAGAATAATTATTGCGATGGAAAGTAATACGAAATAGGATATATAAAAACACATCACGTCGCTAATCAATGGAATTGGATAAAATTAGTTTGACAGATCAGTGTCAGATGACCCTGTCAAATGTTTCCTGCTAGTCCACCAGGTGTCAGTATTCAGCAACACAGTGTCAACACAGTGTCAATACAATGTGTCACTGTGTCGAAACGATACAGGATGCCTCATCTACCCATCACTAGCATCAAACAATGATTAAATATTTGGAAAACACTTACAGGGAATGCCGTTTTATGGACTTTAGCATCAGACACAACCTAACTGCTACTTGGCTTCATGTACAACAGACTTGGTGTGAGCAGGAAGCGCTTGTTCTCGCGCTGACTTTTGACACTCTCTTAAAGGGACAGTGCACCACTAAACTGGGGCTTAAAGGGGAATGGCATGCAACAGTCTCTTAACAATAAACAGTTGAAAAAATAATAACGGCCAAAACAGAAGGCCAAATACAATAAGACGTTCAGTACTATTCTAAGAAATCTGTATTTTTTTCATGCTAAACGGTTGGCAAATCTCCAAGCTTCAGTAGCATCCTCTGAAATCGGTATTTTTTTCTAATCAAAACGGTTGGCAAATCTCCAAGAAACAAAAAGATGCATGTCCACACACCCTTGCCACATTCAACATGGCGGCGACATTTACGTGCGACATTTCGCCAGGGTGGTATCTAGATACAGTTTGTTGTCCATTTATCTATGTCTATGGCCTTGCAGTGTTCGGTTTTCCGACACGAGCGTGTGTAAGCGAGTAGATAAGTTAGATTTAGATATTTGAGAAACAATGGAAGGTAAAACTCAGATCCAAGAAGCGATTAAAATACAAGGTGAGGTGGTTCGGAGGATGAAGTCTGAGAAGGCAAGCAAAGACCAGGTAAGCAATGTTATAATTGCGTACAAGTGAAGTGGCCTTTGATTGTACGGTTGACGGATCTTTAAAGTGGTGTGCCCATATATCACCCTGAGTGCATGGTCACGTGGAAAGAAAGGAAATAATCAGTAATCTCACACCAGTGTCAATATTGTCAGCTCGTTTTTGTTTATCGCTTTTTCCCGGAACTTGTTTATTCATGGGACAAAAACTAAACGGCGTCCATTCATTCTTATGGTTCCCATCCTTTCGGCTTTTGCCCACTTGGTAAAGAAAGGAAACAGAATAAATATTTACCAAAATTGTAACCATACGATCTCAGTACTTAAACCCTTTACATTTTTTTTATTTAAGTAGCCTCCTAATTGTATCAGACGGCTGATGCAATAGCTAACCGGTGTTCTGCCAAAATGTCCTACCCGTACGACTCGTCCTACCGGAGGCTGATTTGACAGCCTGATCTGTCAAAATGTCCTACCCGCACGAAACATCTTACCAGAGGCAAATTTGTCAGCAAAGTACTACCGTGTGCTTTCAGATTGTTTTGTTACATGCATATAGAAAATTAAAAACTATATATTTTAGTAAAATACACGTAGACGCAAGCAGGTAGGACGTCCTGACAGTTTAATTGATATATGTATATGCATAGATATGTTTACAAACAACTTTTACGAGGGAAATCAAATGAGTGCTTGAGTAATCTGCGCAACAGAAACTCACACGCATGCGCGCATGCGCACTAGGTATTGGTAGGATGTCTCGATGGATTGGAAGGAATTTCAGAACACCTGTTAGACGAGCTGCAGTAGAAGCGCAAACATACTGAAGTACGTCCATCCATCCATCCATCCGAACCACTTAAACTCACAAGGTTCGCATGATCACCAAATACACCATACACCCTTATAACCAGGCTCTGACAACGTTCCACTGCGCTATTTTCTTCCAAACGAGCCACCCTAACCTTTACTAAATAAACTATATATTATGTTAGTTTTTGCTGCAGTTGACTGTGAAACTGAGGCTTGGGGACTGTTGATACAGTTGTGTTAAACTATTCTTGTACGTTACACTGCATCTGATGCATTGCATCCAGATTTTGTACGGTGTTATAAGCAATACAATACAATACAACTATATTTATATAGCGCAATTCACAACAGTTGCACCTGTAACAAAGCGCTTTCTGTATGTGGACTGCATTAGCCCGGATACTTTGATTGACTTGGTACACTTTATGTTCTGTCCTCCTCATCTGGGGTAATGATGATGCATCATACACCGCCACCCCTAGTGATAGGGTTGCTTACCACTTTTCTCCTGTTCTTCCTGCCTGACCCTTTGGTGTCGTGCTGGCCATCCAACGGAATACATTGACCTTCCATGGAACACTTCTACCTACTGGCTCTGCATCGCTTTAACTGGCTTTTGGATTGGCTGCCATAATACCACTGGATGATGTACTCCTGAACTTTGGTTGCTACTTTTTATACGTTTTTTCCCCTCTGTTGCTGAATGAACATGTTTGCCATGCTTTCTGTTCGGACCCGCTCTTCCATCGTTGGCTTCCAACTTACACACTGTGTCCAACCTCGGTGTTCTTTGATGGGAATCACTGTGGCACAGGTATGTATTGTATGTTTGTTTTGAGCGTGCATGTGTTTGTTAATTGTATTACAATACTAGCACATCTTATTTTGTAAACCGTTAACCGCAGCTCTGACAAAGGCGCATGTTCAAAATTGTCCTATACAGATTGACAAAGAAGTTACCAAACTTCTAGAGCTGAAGGCAAAATTGGGCGGAGATGATGGAAAACATCCGTTTGTTCTTAAAACAGCTAAGGTAAGTCTGCTGTGTTGCAACTGACTTGAGATATTTTTGGATCATTGAAACCATTCCAAGGCTTTCCAAAAAATCTGCAAAAGAAGGGCTGATATTTTAAATTTTAGTCCCATATGGGATTTTTTTGGAAGATTTCAAAAAGAAAATGTTGCATTTGGAATTTGTTCTATGTATTCTACATCCGCTTTATCGTAACAAAAAAACCTAAAGAACCCTTTAATACCCACTGATTCTTCCCTTTCACTGAAGACCTGTTGCATTTGGAATTCGTTGTATGTATTCTATATCAGCTTTATCGTAACAAAAAAACCTAAAGAACCCTTTAATACCCAACGATTCTTCAGTTTCACTGAAGACCTGCAAGTATTATGCAGCGTATACGGAATGTGAAATTGAATGTATTTGATTAAATTAAAATGTTGTTATTAAATGAATATGCACAGTGTCGACAGAAGGGTCCATCACAGACAAAGGAAGTAAACATTTAAGAAAGAGGGGTCACTTGGCTATTGTATTTTAATAGCTTTTTGAAGGGCTTTTGTATAATTTTTTATCCCTAACAGCCACTCTCAATATTTTGATTAGTTGGAGTACCTCTAAAATTTTAAAATCAGACCACAGTACTTGTGTCACCCATTGTACAAGCATCGGAGAAGAAGTGCATTATCTCTTAGAATATGTCGAGCTGCCTTTGCGGCCTTATAACCCAGTCATACGACCAACCACTGTCCTCATTCATAAATTCAACGCAGAAGAGTGTGGAAGATAAGATACATGCACAAAATTGTTGCTATCTGCAAAAATCACTCTAAAAAGACTTTCTGCTTTCTTCTATTGAATAATAGAATAAACTGTGGGGTTTTGATTTCTTCCGTGGCATGTACATGATGGACATGATGTAAATGTGTTGTTTTTTTTGTCTCTTATTCAAAGTAGAACGCAAAACAAATCTCTGCATTTAAGGCATCCCTGTAAACAGTGGGATGCAGCCATGCTGTGGTATAAGACATCAGGCTTGAAATTTAGCTAACACTTGGAATACATACACATGAATAATTTATTTCACATTAACTATACAGGTAAGGCCATTTTGCAATGCCATCTACACACGCTTACACGCACACACGCGCACGCACACGCACACACTAACACGCACAGCTAAATGCTTCATACAAAGAAAGAGTAGTGGCACTACTAATGATTGGACCTTCATTTATGGTTGGTGTGTTTTGTGATAAAATATTTTGATTAGAATTTTTTTTTTTAAACGATTATGACACATGGAATGGTTGGAATCAATTAAACTTGGCAAATTGTGCTTATTTCAGGGAACGAGAGACTACAATCCTAAGCAAATGGCAATAAGAGAAAAAGTTTTTAACACCATCATCAGCTGTTTCAAACGTCATGGAGCAGAAACAATCGATACACCTGTTTTTGAACTAAAGGTCAGGATTCACGCAACCTTACACGAATGTAAATTGTTCATTTTATCTTTGAGACTTAACACTTTGTGCTTGTTATGTATGTAGGAGACTCTGACAGGAAAGTATGGTGAAGACTCGAAGCTCATCTATGACCTGAAAGACCAAGGAGGAGAGCTGCTATCCCTTAGATATGACCTCACCGTATCCTTAATGTATACATCCATCCCAGGTCATAGTCCAGGGTGCTGAGGCTTAGATGCAGTTCTATCAGGCTGTAATACCACAAAATATTCAAATTAAATGATACATTCTGTTTTTCATCAGGGTGTATCCAGCAAGCCAAATCACAGACAAGCAACTTAAGACAATGTTTTAAATCTCTCAAATATCTGTTACCACAGCAAAAATTATTTTGGCCTTAATAGCCTCACTTTCAGGTGCCATTTGCTCGTTACCTGGCAATGAACAAGATCACCAACATCAAGCGCTATCATATAGCTAAAGTCTATCGCCGTGATAACCCTGCTATGACCCGTGGACGCTATCGTGAGTTTTATCAGTGTGTAAGTCCATTTAAATTCACCTTTTTGAACTGCAGTGTTTCCCACACCATGTTAATACTTGGGCGGGCCGCCCAGGTAAACAGACGGCTGTCGTTCATTATCACCGTCAAGGAAAATGCAGACAATATTGTGTTAATCTAATGTGCCACATTCATACGCATCGCGGCCCCATTGACGACCTTGTTCTAGTTTTATAAGTGGTTTGCTGTCACTTTCATTGAATAGGCACTTCAACAATTTTGCTTTCGTTCATGATCAGCTCTAGGGAAAGTGCATCCAAAATGTGCTTTCGCTCGTACCAGTGCACTTGCAAATAACTGAACTTGTTGCGGTTTGTCGTCTTTGCAAGGAGTCAACGGAATACCTTAACATGGGTATTAAAATACACCCCGGTAGTTTTGGTTCGCAGCTTTGGGGTTAAATCGATAGCTGCCAAATACTAGTCAGCTTTTCAACTGAACCAGACACCATCTCATCACCCCACCTACTGCACATCTTTAAACCCTTGCAAAATGATCATCCGCCCAACACCCGTTGTGTAGCTCAGGCCGCGATGCGCTGCAAACTAGGCAAGAAGGGACGTAGCAACAGGACTGACTCCAACCAAACAAGCAGGTTGTGTGTGAAGTGAAGTTGAGACAGCCAATAACCTGCGTTGTCACAGCAGAGCCATTGAACAAACCCAATCAAATTGTTTCACCGGCACTGAAAATTAAAAGACAAAAAGCTGTCTCGTGAATTTCTTTTTCTGCAAGGTGCGCTGCAAAATTCCAGGTGAGCTGACATTATAACAAGCCATTTTTAAAAAACTGAAGTATTTGACAACACAGGCAAAAGCCGGCCTCGCAGAGTTTCCATTCAGAACAAAGTCTGCCAAAAGTGCAAAATCAAAACTATATACCATGTTTGTATGGTCCCAATACCATCCATCCATCCATCCATCCATCCATCCATCTTCTGTACCGCTTATACTCACTAGGGTCGCGGGGGTGCTGGAGCCTATCCCAGCTATCTTCAGGCAGTAGGCGGGGGACACCCTGAACTGGTTGCCAGCCAATTGCAGGGCACAGAGAGACGAACAACCATCCGCACTCACACTCATACCTAGGGGCAATTTAGAGTGTTCAATCGGCCTGCCATGCATGTTTTTGGAATGTGGGAGGAAACCGGAGTACCCGGGGGAAACCCACGCAGGCACGGGGAGAACATGCAAACTCCACACAGGATGGCCGGAGCCGGGATTAAACCCACGCCTGATGCTGTCTCTCACTGTGAGGCCATCGTGCTAACCAGTCGGCCACCGTGCCGCCTTGGTCCCAATACGCCAACTTAAATCATACTTAGGAAAAGTCGATCACGTCATACTTTTTATGATTATTCTTGCCACGTTCAATGAAGTGGAAGATGTTCTGCTCCATGGTCATTCAAATTCTGACCAGAGACTCAGTGTACTTCATGCTTGCAAACACTTTGTGATTTGGGATTGTGGATTAACATCTCAAACAACATGGTGTTATGTTTTAAGGAGCAGTATGTTTGTTTTTTGTTGTCTTCATCCAGTTTTATCTCTTACAATCCGATGACAGCCTTATTTTATGAATATTTTATATATATGTATGCATGTATGTATTTTTTATTTGAATAAAAGCTAAGAGCAACAAATGTGGCGTCACTGAGTAATGTGGTGACAATATTTACTTAGAAAATTCACTAGAATGCACAATGTAAAGCGGAAAACAATTATATAAAATAATAAAATTGTCTCATCCCTGCCGGCCTCCACCTACCAAAGTAGATTTTTAATCTGTGGGAAACACTGTGAATCCTTTATACTATTAACATTTTACTGATTTGCCCAATTTGGTCAATTGGAAGTTGCCTGATTTTTGCCAGAATGTGCAAATGTTTGAAAAGAAAGTTTTTTTTTTTTGTTTTTTTTTTAATCCTCTTCAATTTTTGGTACATAAGCAAAAGTGTTGAAGAGTTGTGTCACACCATAAGTACAACAATTTTGGACTCAGGTCAAATAAGAAAAAAAATGTTTTTTTTACTAGATCTGGGTAAAAAAAAAAGATCTCAAAAATGGTTGCCACAAACCTTTTTTGATCCTCTTCCTCCATTATTCCATGTAAGAGTCATTAGGCTAATCCATTGTAAATTGATCCAATAGTGACAGCCTAGTTAGCCCTCGTACTGGCAGGAGATAACACCATCAACCGTGCTGCATAGGTTCCTGCAGTATATGTCTTTGCTCGGGATGTAACAATTCTCTCAAGCTCCGATTTGATTTTCAGTTCACGATTTCGATTCGATACTTTACTAATTTAATTTTTTTTAATTGCTGCCACGCTTATCTCTGTGCGCTTGTGTGATGCTGCAGTGATCCACAAACGAAATCCGCATTGATGTTGAGTGCAAGCCTGTAAATGTTCAGTGCATTTTGAATGGAACCAAAAACTATACACTATGAAGAGTTGCACTATTATTATAAAACTACCTATAACTACTAAGAGAAATACTTGTAAACATATTTCACTTTTCTTGAGCACGTAAACATATTTCACTTTTCTTGAGCACCGATCCATTTTTTTTAATGTAGAAGTGACTGAAATCATTTGAATAAAATTGGAGAAATACACTATGCTCAAGAAAACTAAAAGCATCACTTAAATTGATTTTTAATTTTGCTTTTATTTGACCTGTTTTTCTTCTCTAGTATGCATAATATCATCTACACATTCAAAATGTAATATCTGCCTAAAAATGAGAGAGCGAAATCTCAAGCGTGATGCATAATACTCCTAAAACCCGGAAATAACGTTGCTCAGCAAAACACAATTGTTACCGAATATACACGCATAACCCATTTTTTATTCAATATTTTTAACACTGTAAATTTGTATATTTTAAGGACCTAGGTATGTTATGTTTTATTGCTGGATGTTGCCATTATTGGCTTGTGTGAATTTGTCATGTTGTACTTTGGGTGGTCAAATTTTTTACATAAACGCAACACGCAGTGTGTGGTCGTGAGTTTTCACTTGTGCTCTTGCTGTTTTGATGCCAATCACGCGTACAGTAATCCCTCGCTATATCGCGCTTCGCTGCTTCGCAGATTTTTTATTTTTACAGTTGTATTGTGCTCTGTGTAGCCGCCCCTTGGATTTCGAATAAGGACGCAGAGAGTTTCAAACAGGTGTCGATAATCTTTTATCTCTGAACAAGCATGTTCAGCATTCTGCACCGTGAAAACTACAGAACAACAGAAAAACACAAATTGTAATAGTAGTTTCACAAATAATTCACATATCAATCATGTATACGCAACGATCCTGTAACGGCAGAAATTCACTTTTCACGTAAGCTTTGTTAATCAGTGCGGGCAGTCAAAGGTCGT
>NC_142394.1:10000-35000 GCF_059441095.1 Idiotropiscis lumnitzeri | reverse complement strand
GAGAACATGCAAACTCCACACAGGAAGGCTGGAGCCGGAATCGAACCGTGCACTTCTGAACTGTGAGGCGGATCTGCTAATCAGTTGGCTACGGAAAGACTACTTCTGAACACAGCTGTTTACTATCCACTCATCCGGCTCAACTCTTACGAACTGAATGGTATTAACTCAATAACCAGAGAGGATTCAGAGAAAAACGTCTGTTTGCTCACTTCGAACACACATTAGCAACATTCTTCAACAGAGCCCTCCCCCTCGCAACATCTCGCGGTACCTCAAAAACTCTCGCACCTGCGCTGTTAGAATAACATAATTTAACAATCTCCCCTTTTTTCTTTTTTGTGTTGCATTAACAAAAATATAGGTGTCCTATAGAACATACAGTTAAACAAAAATACAGTACAGTTCAAATTCAGTAGTAGAGAAACATTTACAGTTTAAGTTTGTAAACACCTTCGCTGAGAGCTCTCAAGAGGCCAAGTGCAGATGCCCCTGTTTTGGTTAAGCAGTTAGCAAGTTGTTCTCTGGTAGCTGACCAGATAATTTGCTCAATGGTCCCAGAATGCATTAGCTCTTTCATATTGCAGATTTCAAGACGCAGTCTTTTCTCTGTAACAGACTTGGTGGATTTGACTGCATCCAGTAGAGAATGATTGTCTGTTACACATACAATGGGTATGCTACTGCATGAACAGTCACCAGTTGTGATTTCTGAGTGCAGTGTTGCAAGAAAAACGGCACTGTCAATCCCATCTGCAAGAGCTAACGTTTCCCCTGCCAAACTACTCCTCACAACCCTTCTGATACGTTTTGACTGCCATGATATAGGTGAGAACTTTCCATTTTCACCCATGAGCATGATAAAATGCCCACCCTGCGTACCACCATCAGAGAGGTTTCCCATGGAGGAATCGCTGAACACTATAAGTTTTAGGGAGCTGTTTTCACCCAGGTGCTGAAATCGCAACTTGACACTCTGATTTAAGTTTCCTAATGAGCTCGTTTGCACCATGTAGAGCAGGGGTCTCAAACTCGCGGCCCGCGGGCCAATTGCAGCCCGCGGGATGATAGTTTGCGGCACCCGCCTTATTATGAAAGTTTAATGTTCGTGCGGCCCGCGAATTTGATATGATATTACAGTGTAATTAAAGCTTTATAACTACAGAAGTAGGCCTACTCATCCCAGAACTATGGTTTATGCTTAGGATCTCTGCTATTTGACAAGATTTTGATTTGATTGACAGGAGACCCATGCGCGAACAGGATGTGTAGTCTGACGGAGCTTTGCATCAGCACTAGCACAGACGGGACTAATTATAAAATGTAGGATTATCACAGTGGATAAAATTGAACCGCGGATTATTGTTGGGCACATCTTCAGCTGTAAAACGAGGGTAGGATTGTAATTTTTAGTAGGGGTTTGATTGATGAATGTTCCACTCATGTTCAGGACAATTCATGTTCAGAAGAAGATTAAAGAACTGTTAATACAGACATTTGACTCATTATTATTATTATTATTATTATTATTATTATTTATTACTGATTAATTTTCTTATTAATTCCTTATTTATTTTCTTATTAATTCCTTATTTATTTTTAAATCTTATTTTGTGTTAATAAAAAAAAAATAAAGACATTTGAGAAGATTAGATTTTTTAAATTTTTTTCTTGCGGAAAACCTGATGCGGCCCAGCCTCACCCAGAGTCTGCCTCTAGTGGCCCCCAGGTGAATTTAGTTTGAGACCCCTGATGTAGAGTTTGAACCGTGGCATGTTTGGTGTTAGATGCCAAGATAGAAACATCACACATTATTTCTGGTCTACTCTGCCTCGCTACCAACAATATTTGTCCTATCTTTGATTTGAGTATGTCAACTTCATTGTCAGTCAGTGGTGCTTCACGTTGTGTTGCTCTGGTGGGGTCAATGGTGATACTTTGCAGATTTTTAATGTAAATATTTAGTTGTACCTGTATCTCATCCTGCACAGAATGTATTTCCATTCCTATGTAGCTGAAGTTGCTGTTCTCCTCCCTACCAACCTGGAAGGCAGTTTTTAACTGAGGAATGACTTTTGAGGAAAATGCATTTGTGCCCCCCCCAAATAAAGTCATCGACATGGGATGCAAGGATTCCTGTCACCTGACCACACTGATCTAACCAGTAAAACACAGCTGGATCTACTTTTGATACAGTGGCTCCTAAATGTCGCATGGTGTCTCTGACTCTATTATACCAGTACAAAGAAGCATCTGTCAGACCATAAACACACTTATTTAACTTCCACACAGTTCCTTTGTTCTGTGCCTCCTGAGGAGGACGGATGTAAATGTTCCTTGTTAGTGTCTTGCCTTGTAAAAAGGCGGATTTAATGTCCATTGAATTCAGCTGCCACTTGTTTTGACATATGACGGCCATGATCATCTTCAAAGACTCTGTGGCACATGTCGGTGAATCTTTGGGAAGGTCCTTGCTATTTATCTCCTTGAAACCTCTTGCTACTAGGCGGGCCTTGGGTACAACACCAGCAGCATTTTCTTTAAGTGTGCACACCCACCTTGTTGAGATGCATTTCTGACCATCATCTGTAATTTCATCAAATACATTGTTTCTCTTCCAATTTAAGATTTCCTCGTGGGTAGCTGCAAGAAAAATGTCCTCCTGCACTACTAACACATCCTCGTTGTTTGCACATGCTTCTGCCTGCTCTGATGGAAATACATGTACACCATCTATTGCTCCAAGATTTACTGATCCTGTTGTGCCAGCATCTTCTGCAGGCTGGCTGAACTGCAAGTTGTACCAGTCTTTGTGTTTTCCAGTAGCTTTTCCAGCTCGGCTGAGGACAGTTCCTGTGTAACTTTGTTCACTTTGTTTGTCTTTATAGGTGACCACTTGGCCAGTCTTGAGCTTAGGTCCTTCATAAGTAGTCTTTTGCGGCACCTGAGATCGATCAAAGCTCCTTCCTGCATTCAGCTCTGATTCATGTGGGAGTTCTTCATTACCATCAGCACTTTGAGGTCCATTGTTCATGTGTGTCACTTTCTCATTGTCGCTTTCAAATTCGCTGAGATCTGCTGCTGCCGTCGCTGGTAAATTTACAATAGTGTCCATTTCTTGTTCTATGTCTATGTCCACCACCTCTTTAGTTGAGGGATCGTCTACTTTTCTCAGTCTGGTGTGATGCACTCGCACATATGCTCCACCGTGTCTTACAAATACAACAGCATCATCTTGGCTTATCACGACCCCTGGTCTTTTCCACTCATTGCAGTCCACCCTCTTATAGTAGACTTTGTCTCCCGTGTCATACTTGTCATCGACGGGCCGTAGTTGTTTGCGAGGGCTCTTTTGATTCTCTCTGAGCATTCTGACTCTGTAAATGCTTTTCTCATTGCATGTAGAGTTGTGATGTGCTGAGCTACCCAGGCTCTCACATTTGTTTCCAGGGCTGGGGGCTTATCAATGAGCACTGAGGGCAAATTTGGATTCTGGCCAAATACTAGTTGATAAGGGCTATACCCGTGTACGTTGTGCATGGAGTTCTTCGCCATTAGTGCCCAATCAAGTGCAGTCTTCCAATCACAGTTGTTGTCTTTTTTAACTTTCAGCAACATCTCAGTGAGAGTTCGATTATGCCTTTCCAAAAGGCCATTACTCCATGGACTGTAGGCTGCAGTAGTTTTGATCTCAATATTACATTTTTCCGCCATATCTTTTATTTCCTCATTATTGAATTCACCTCCATTGTCACTGAACAGCCTGCGCGGCGGGCCATGGACACTGATCCAACATTGAATAAACTGTCTCACAATCTCTTTTGGTTTCTTTGTGGTGACGATGCCCCCTGCACTGAAGCGAGTGAAGTGATCAATAGCATGTAGATACCACACATTTGGCTCAAGTTCATGCAGGTCAACAGCTACAGTTTCATTATAAGTTGAAGCCATGGGAAGTCCTACAACAGGTTTGTGCTTTGGTCGGCTGTACCTTCTGCATGTTTCACAGTCCTTGACAACATTCTGGAGAATTACCTTGCTTTCTTTGTCTATAGTGCCCGAGCAAGCCAGTAACTTCAGCAACCTTTCTTCTGAGGCATGTCCAAACTGTCTGTGCAATTTCAGAAGTATCTTCTCCTTTTCTTTCACACTCATGTAATTTTTAAAGATGAGAACCTCATCTTTGCCCATTGTCTGAGGCTCACTTGCTTTCTCTTTATCATGACCATCATCTCTTAAGTTTACACAATAGTGCCCTGAAGATGTTAACTCAAGTTTAACTGGCATTTTAAACATTGTTGCTTTGTCGTGCGCAACGTCCAATACAGCTCTTGCTCTCTTCAGTGAGGCCTTGCTCAAAAGCATTGGTATATTTGCTGGAACAACTTCAGTTTCTATTTTGCATCTGGTCTGCCCTATCTTTGCTGGAAGGGTCACTTTTCTTGTGGAGTGAACTACTTTGCCATCACCAAATCTAAATGGCCTTGTGCTGACTTCACCCACCATTTTGTCGAGTTCACTCTGTGCCAGTCCATTGGTGTAATCTTCAAGCCATTTCTCACCACACACTGTTCTTGTGCAGGCTGTGTCGATCACTGCTGATCCTAGCGCTTCCACCATGAAGATTTCAGCATGTGACAACGTTTCATTGGAAAGCAGAGTGATATTGCATTCTTCAATATCTTCCTTTTGTCCTTCATCTTTTGTCAATTTGACACTTTCTCCTCTGTGTGGACAGTCCTTTGCCCAGTGAAATGTACTCTGACAGACTGCACATCTCGTTCTTCTGCCACGTTTGTCAATGGGATTAGTACCTTGCGCGGCGACTTGAGGTTTGCTTTCACTTTTAAATGAATATCTCGTGAAATAGGCACATTCACTGTCTGTCCTCATTTGCTGTTTGCTGGCGCCCTCTTGTGTCAAAGTGACGTCTCCAAAAATTCTTTTCAAAGCAGATTTCATGTTGCCGAAGGAAACAATTGGGCAAGCTGTCAGCGCTAACTGTTTATCTTTTACGTTGAGACCAGCAGTATCTAGAAGTTTGAAGGCTAGGACGGCATCCGGGAGCTCCATTTTAAACGAACGTACCTTGTTGTACCTTCGCTCCAATTCGACGATGTAGTCCACCATGGACACACTGCTTTCTCTTGAAATGCCATCGAACTCCGTATACGCTTCGTACTGTCGATCCTTTTCTTCTCTTAAAAAGACCGAATCCAACTTTGTCAAGAGTGTAGCCATACCAGTGTCGGAATTCAAGCCATCGGCGGCAATTTCCAGCGCACTTTCCCTCGCTCTTCCAGTTAGCGACAAGGTAACGGCTAGCGCTTGTTTCTTTTCCTCGAGGTCGGTGACTCTTCTCCATATCTCAATTTCATTTTTCCATGTTTCATAGGACGTCTTCTCGCCAAATGGCGGTGGAATCTTGTAATTGCCAGCAGCAGCCATCCTCTGCTACCAATATTAACTCAATAACCAGAGAGGATTCAGAGAAAAACGTCTGTTTACTCACTTCGAACACACATTAGCAACATTCTTCAACAGAGCCCTCCCTCTCGCAACATCTCGCGGTACCTCAAAAACTCTCGCACCTGCGCTGTTAGAATAACATAATTTAACCAATGGCACATTTTAAAAACGTTATGAGTTTCCGACTAAAACGTTGTTCAAAAGTGCTGTTCCTTTATTAAAGTGGACGAGACTGGCGAGTAGAACAGGGGAATACTGTATTAAATGGAGCGATCCTAAAATGTTTTTGGTCTTAAAGGAAATAATCAACGCTCACGGCTACTTTGTGATCGTTGGAAGTTTTGAACAAGATTTCACGGCCATAAGGCGCACATTAAAAGGTGCAGACTCAGTTAGAGGTACCAGGTCTGGATTCAACACACACACAAGGCGCACCATATTATTGGGCGCAGGCATGTTACAACTTACTTTGGTACTCATGAGTCACTGAGTGAGTCCCGCAACTTTAATAAACATAAGCGGACGCAGAAGCTCACAGCTGCTTGATCACACACAATGCCGATGTAGGCAAGTCACTCGCCACCACACTATGTATGGTCACGGTGTTACATCAAACCCAAAACTATCACCCAACATCTACTGTGCAGCATACTAGCAAACACTAGACCAGGTATGTCCAAACCTTTTCCAAAGGGGGCCGGATTTGATGTTGTAAAATGTGGGGGGGCCGACCTCGGCTGACATTCACTACATAAACAACAATATATATATTAAATATATTCAAACACATTTTAGCAAGCGATTCTGTGTTTCACATTTGCCGTTTTATTTTCATTTAACCCATCAAACATGTATTTTGGTTCATTTGAAACATGAACATCACAAGCAATTGAATATTTGCTTAACTTTATTTTCTTAAACAGAAGTAATTATACTCTTGAGTGCAAATAATATTTGAACATGAATTATATCATCATGGGAGTTCAATGTTCACAGAATATTTGAATTACAGAAATGATTATCCACAAGTGCAGGACTAATTTGATATATATGACATATCATCAAATATAAATGTTGGTTGAACATTTTATTCTGGAATGAAAACCGACAACTTGTCTGAATTTGTGACTGAACAAAACAAAATTAAGTCAGAGAGTTATTTAAATTACAAATGACTTGCCTGCATTAATGCGACGGGTGATACTGAGATCTGGACTGCAGCACAAAGGCCAGGTCTGGCTCAAAGGTATTGATGCGCAAGATGTCTCACAGGTGAGAGTCTGTGAGCTGTGTCCTCACACGACTCTGATTTAAGTTCGTAACCGAGAATGTCTTTTCACACAAATACGACGACAGAAACAAGCTCAGCATTTTCTTAGCAAACTCTCGAATCTCTCGAAACCTGCCTTTATCCAGCTGTCGATAAAAGTTGTCGTGAGAAAGTTGCTGGTGCCGACTGGGGCTCTCGGCGTCACACTGCAGCTCAATGAGCTTCAGCTGTAAATGGGCTTGAACATTGTGTGTGTCCACAAAGAAAGGTGATGAAAAAAGAGAGATATCCTTCTCAATAGCTGCAAAATCCCGAAAGCGTCGTGTGAACTCTTCAGCCAAAGATTTCATATCTAATGCGTACTTTGTTTGCGCACTGATATTGCTCTCAGTCAACTTTCCTTTTTTTGTTTATTGTCGCCATTTTAGAAATTGGGGGTAAAGGTCACCCAAGGTGATGTCGCGTAGTGATACTGCCTCTAGTGGGTAAATTAGGAACAGCAATTAGGAAGAGAGCGAACTAAGTATTGTATATGTGCGGGCCAGAATGTAATTTTATTACAGAGGCTGCGGGCCAGATGAAGTTTGACCCCGAAGCCACATTTGGCCCCCGGGCCGGTCTTTGGACATGTCTGCACTAGACCAACCAAAACAAGGGACAAAGAAATAAAATTCACACTAAAACATGTATCTCTCTTGCCATTCATATCCCAAGTGCTGCAAAACATTCTGGGAGTGGTTCAGCCTCAGCCTATCAAATGAATGGTTAGAGAGAGGTCGTGAGTGATGTGCTTTGGGCAGCGTCTGTTGTGTGAAGGTTAATGTAACCTATTACAGTTGATGTTGATGTTGCAGCCAATCAGATGGCTGGTTAGAGAGATGTTGTCTGTGGTGTGCTTTGGGCAGCATCTGTTGAGTAAATGTTAAGGTAACCTATAGGAATGCACGATTTTTGAAAAAAAAGAAAAAAAAACTACCATATTTTCGCAACCATAAGGCACACTTTAAACTCCCAAATTTCCCCCAAAACAAACGAGGCACCTTGTCATGCGACGCGCCTATTGTATAGACTGAGCAACTCTCTCTCCCATTGAGCCTGACCCCTTTGGGGCGTTGCAGACCGCATGAGAGCACACCCTGCTGGCCAAAGTCTGAGACAGCTATGCTTCGAATTGAGTGTGACAAATATATGAATACGTTGTTTCGGTGATGGTTCAGGAGAAAACTGGACAAAAGGGCAGCTGTCCACAATGTCGTAGTCTGTCTTATCATTCATGTTATTGCAAGCAAGAGATATCGCAGGTTTAGACAACAGACTGCAAAAACAAAACAAAACAAAAAAAAACACACTGCCCAAGGCACACCGCTCACATCTTTCTAACCAGCCATCTGATTGGCTGAGGCTGATAAGCTCCCAGAATCCCTCAGTCTGATAAACTCCCAGAATGCCTCAGTACTGTTTTTGTGTTATTTTTATTTCTTTTGGTGTTATGAATGGCATGAGAGATGCATGTTTCGTGTTAATTTTATTTCTTTGTTTCATTGTTTGCTTGTATGCTGTTCAGAGATATTTATGGTTTTGATTTGAAACCATGACTCTAAGGCGTGTGGTGACCAATGACATCCCTCCCATGACGTTGTCAATCAGATGTGTTGCCTTGACATCTCTGATTGGTCTGAGCTGAAGTCTTGCTCCTAACAGCTATCAGTGTGAGTGCTAGCATGCGTGAGCTAGCAAGCGCGAGCTAGCATACGCCAGCTAGCATGCTAACATGCGCCTCGTAGTGTGGCGCGCCCAGTCATTAGCAGTGGCATTCGCGTAAAGAATAAAGTTTGCATTGGAAAACTATCGCATAAGCATTCATCACCTTCACCGTAAGGCCAGCGAGAAGGCCTTACTGTCATCAACCCGAAATCTGATTGGCTATTGCAACTGTCTATCAACTGTAAACACCTCTCACACACACACAGAATAGACGCCCGCACGATTGTTTCTGAAGGCCTCGGACGAATAGTGCGTGCCACTGGTATTAAGAAATCTGCCTAGCAACACGCGCCAGCTGAATTCTGATTGGATAAAAACTCTAACCTAAAAATTCAACACTAGGAGATAATATGACATCAATGTGAAGAATGTGATCGTGATTTCTTGATTATATTAGGCCAGCAGTGAAGGCCTTGATGGCCCGCCACTGATAAAAACAACACATTGTGGTTCAGGGTATGGTGAAATTATAAAATACTAAAGTTGCATAAGCAGAATAATAAAACAGAATGGACAATAACGTGTATTGTTTATTTGTTTTGGCAGCACCATTAATCTCAAACAAGACAATGCAAACCATAAATAACTTGATGTAAACAATCTTCGACTATGAAGTGTAAACTTTTAAAGCGGTCAACGTTGCACACTGTTTTGCACTTATAAACCTTTAACACTTATAAATAAAAATGCTCAAGCCAAAACGCTATTCTCGTGTATAAACAGTATAAAACTTTGAAGTCTAAATATTGCACACTTTTGGAAAAGAATAGCTGCCTTTACACAGTAGCTGAACTAGATCAAGTACTAATATGGCAATGATAATTCTTCTCTTATAGGCTTTTTAAAAAGTCGTTACTTAAACAATCATGAATTGCATACGGTTTAGGAACAGGAGCAAAAGAAAAATGCTCCTCCAAGATTATAGAAATCAGAATATAAAGTGTAAAAAGTAGTGCAATATGTAATAGTGTAAAGCAGCGTTTCCATCATTGCTGGTTTCAGACATGCATTGTTACAAGTTACGAAGTTACCATTAATGCTGAAAAGACGCTCTGAGCGCCAATACTTATGCGATATAAAGAACTTTATATTTATACTTTTGGATGAAAATGGGGATCGCTCAACACACAGATAACAATAAGTAAAATCACGGTAACTGGAGGGATTCTAAACTGCTAAAGCAGGTACAACAAGCGGGTCCTAAAAATGTCTGAGAGTTTCCGGTGAGCAGCGGCAGCCAAACGTGCCAGTGTCCACTCAACCGGAAGTCAAGCCTCTCTCTTGAAAAAAGAGAGTCCTTGACCACCTTATATAAAGTACAAAGCTTACTTGGACAACGGAAACCCCACTGTCTTGCGATTAGATAAATGCACTAGGTCAAACATTAATGTCGATTAGATTTTGATTTATCGTGCAGCCCTAGTAACCTATTACAGTTAATGTTGATGTCGCAGTCAATCAGATGGCTGGTTGGAGAGATGTCATGAGTGGTGTGGGAATGCAAGTTGAAGATCTGCAATGTAAAGTAGAGAAGCAAATCACCCTCTCTCTCATTTTTCAAGGTAACAGCATCTTTCTATGAAAAATCACCATAACTGGCAGTTTCTGTTCATTACCATGGCAACTGTTGGAGTTGAGTCACCGTGGAAATGAGAAGTAGTTAGTAAATCAACCTTTAAAAGCCAAACTTACTCCAATGCGTGTTTGTTTTTTTGTACTCAAGAAGAAAAGGGTCAAATAAAGACTCAACAACTGATTTGAGTTCCTATATTTAGTTTCGTTGTATTTAGTTTCTGGAGTTCAGGAAATAGTACAAAGACAGAAATCTGGGTGGCTTTTTCTTAATCTCACGAGAAACTGCACTCGGGCGAGCACAGTCAAAAAATGCGCACCATCTTTCAGCTCAGCTTCAGTTTTTATAGGAGTTTTTTTATGTCAAGGGTAATGTAGATTGAAGCGGTCGTCCTCGCTCCCTCCCACGGCATGGGTCCACGTCCAAGGGAAGGTCCTCCCCAGGTTAGTCATCGTCTGGATAGTTGATACCCGTCTGGTCCCCAAGACTGGCACGCCAACGCTGGCCTTCTCCGGCGGGCAGTCTCTGTGTGTATGTGCAGGTGTACGTGCCTGTGTATGTGCGTGTGCTCCGATCTCCAATTGTTATGTCTTTCGGAATGTGTTTTTTGCGATAGCGTCTATGTGACACCTCCAGTGCCAAATTTGGTATGTTTGCATCTCTACAGCCAATGTGGAGAATGTGCTATGTCGTATTTGTCCATGAAGTGCTGTGAATGTGAGGGCAGCTCATGGAAATGCTATGTGTGCAAATTTGTTCTCACTACTGAGAATTTCAATAAAGTTTGCACATTTAAACTAAGTACTATAAATTTAGCTTATGAGAATAATATAATAAATCAGTAAACATCAGGACTACAATCCCAGTCATTCTTGTGACCAGTTGTTAAGGATGTTTCTATCAAAACAAGCCTGAACAAATGAATCAACCAGCCAAGATTGTCTTTTGTCACGCGCGGAGCAGCCCTCTGCAGTCAGAGGAGAAGCTGGAGCTTCCTGCTCCCCACATGGTTTTTATTTGCATCCTAGCATAAGCAATTTGAATATGCAATTCATACAGAATGGAAAACTTGACATTTGACTCCATCCCACTTGCCCACCCTCTTCCTGCCTATTCTAACGGTTTCAGCTTACAAGACACCTTTTGTTCATACTTCTGCTTATTCTAACAGCAAAAGGGAGCATGTTCACTCTGAACTTCATTTGACCTGTGCAGTGTATTTTCACAAGGCTTAACATGTACAACTTATTTTATGGCCATGACGATATTGTTGCTTTAGAAATACCAAGCCTTGTGTTGGACCTCCCTAAATGCATAAGTGACGGCCTTAAGAGGCCTCGGGCCCCAACATTATCTACGAAGGGTTAAAGAAGTCATCAACACCCCAAGGGAGGTGTTTACAGAAAAGGGTTCTGGCGTTGGGGAGTCACATTCGCGAGGAGGCCGTACCGGGCACCCATAGTTCAATTAGAGGCCAGAAAGATACGAATGCATGTGCAACAAAGGGGGCCTGTAAGATTAGTTATAGTTTGAAACTTGATAAGATGACAAACTAAACAACAAAACTAACAGATGAACATACAAACTTAAATTTCTTTAACACCAGTGCTTCTAGTTTCATTTGATAAATGCTTCTTGTTTCATCAATGTTTAAAATATCCAGTAAATATGAACCTGCTAACTTTAATAATCGACATTCTGTCCCATATGTGTTTAAAATAATGCCAGTAATCGTAATACAATCCTTCACACCCAAGCACAACAGTAAATGATGACTTTCAACCGGGATGTCGAAAGTGAGCGACCCGTCGTCTACTTTCGTGATGTGGTTGAGCTGGATGTGTTTGTCTACAATCTTTTTACTACAGTACAACAGGAAGATGGCCATTTTTTCTTGGTAATCCGCCGGAAGTTGCAGTTACAAGTTGGATAGACGGCACCATTTCTTAATAAAACGAAATCACCAAGACGCACCTCCTTGATTTTCATTTCTTTTTCAAGCATTATTGCCCTCTGTCAAATAGTGACTGTAGATATGCTTCTTCCGGCTGTTTGATCATTAATCCATTGCTCCAATTGGTTTTCCAAGTAGGGCCACCTCGCCTTGTTTCCACGGAAGCTCAGTTTTGTTTTGGCAAGGCTATATCTTAGTTGACATACTTTTACCAACTGTGTATTATTCTCAGTGTTTTTTTTTTTTTATTATTTTTTTTAAAAAAATTATTAAAAAAGGAAAACAAGCTCCTCTTCATGCTTCGTCCACTTGCGAACATTGCATTTGTCGATCTTGAATTCCCTCCGTGTAACTGATAGCTTGCAGTTTAAACTTTGCTTCGTAGGTATGTCTCTTCGGAGATGCCATTTTTCTGGGATCCTTAGCCAAAGCAAGGTTTTGCACAATGCTTTTCATATTGGCACCTACTGGGGGCGTGCCTTTCCATCGTCTTTCACGCCCAACCTTCACCCTTTAATGTCTGCATGCTGTCTTCAGTAAAGTCCGCCTTTCCTCTATATGAGCCGCGTGTCTGCATGAAATGCTCCCAGTCAGTCCAGCGGAGTGCTCATGAAAGTCACTCATTCACAGATTTTTGGAACTCTGTCCACACATATGGTGCTCTGCATCATAAGGCTTTTTGTGGAGAAAATGTAGGTGCGCCTTATGGTCAGGAAAATACTATAACTGTTTTTTCTTTTTTTTTTTTTTCCCTTTTTTTGTATTTTTTTTTTTTTTTTTTTTTTTTTTTAGGTGGGATGGACTTGGCAGAGTGCCTCCTGGAGGACCCGAAAATGTCTCAGAATAAGCAAGCTTGTGCAGGCCTATCAGACATAAAACTGCTCTTCACCTACTTGCAACTTTTTCAGGTTACAGACAAGGTACAAATAACAGTCACTACAGCTTGTACACACCCAGTTTGGTATTTCACGTATATGCACAGTATTTTTTTTTTATCTTTGTTGTTGCTCTAATTTTGATATTTTGTCATCTCCAGGTGGTATTTGATCTCAGTCTAGCTCGAGGTCTGGACTATTATACAGGAGTCATATATGAAGCACTGCTGTCTCAGGCAGGTGTTGAGTCCTCATCCACTGAAGTTCAAAATGGTTCCCCTGCTGATGAGTGTGTTAGTGTGGGCAGTGTTGCTGGAGGGGGTCGCTATGATGGGTTGGTTGGCATGTTTGACCCCAATGGTAAGAAGGTACCATGTGTGGGTGTCAGCATCGGCATTGAAAGAATCTTCTCCTTTATGGAGCAAAAAGCTGAGGTATGTATGCAGTAGGTTTTCTCTTCCTGCGCTGTAATTGTGTGTTTGTGCGTGTTCGTATGTGCGTTGTTAATGCTTTATCTTCTTAAATGTTAATCTTGTTGGCTTCAAGTCAGATTTAAAGTGACTGTCAAATTCATAGGAATGGTTTTCTTCAGGCATTAGCATTGAAGATACGCACAACGGAGGTGCAGGTGATGGTGGCATCTGCACAGAAGAACTTGATGGAGGAGAGGCTCAAACTTGTCACTGAACTTTGGAACGCTGGCATCAAGGTTAGGCTTTTCTGCTGTATTTCATCTGCAAGTGTTGTCAAGTTGAGCTGTTGTTACATCTCTAAACAACTCTGAATAGTTTTAAACATACGCAGCAAACAGACGATCATAACTACCCAGGGTCAGGACACGGGGAAAACTCACGCAGGCATGGAGAGAACATGCAAACTCCTCACAGGGAGGCCGGAGCCAGAATCGAACCATGAGCCTCTGAACTGTGAGGCGGATGTGCTAACCAGTCATCCATCATGTCGCCTTTGGAGGTCTAACAGTATGGTTAAAATCACACTTTGGTTTCTACAGTTGTTTTAAGTTCACGGCTCAGTTCCCATTCATACAGAAGGGAAATAATTGAATTTTCGTCCAAATGACGAAGACAAAATTTTAAATGCCTGCCAAATCCAACACTGGTTTGCAGTATGCTACCAATCGCATCATACAATACAATACAATACAACTTTATTGAGCGGATTTCACAACAGCTGGAGCTGTAACAAAGCGCTTTCAATCTGAAAGACACTCCAGCAATGTGGGAAAGAGTAATCTGGTCAGATGAAATGAAAATGGAACTTTTTGGCCTGAACACCTGGAAGTCTGGCTCAGACCATCCCTACTGTGAAACATGGAGAGGGGAACATAATGATATGGGGCTGTTTCTCTTCATCCTGTCCTGGTGAGCTTGCCCTTGTATAAGAAACTATGGATAGTGTGAAAAACATTGACATCCTGAAGAAGCACCTCATCAAGTCCGCAAAAAGCCTGAACCTTGAGAGGAGGTTCGCCTTTTAACAGGATAATGGTCCAAAACATACAGCTTGAGTGACACAAAAATGGCTCAGGAAGAAGAAAGTAAGGTTCTAGACTGGCCAAATCCAAGCCCGGAACTCAACCCAACAGAAAACCCGTGGCAGGATCTGAAGATTGCCGTCCACTGGATATCACCAAGGAACATGACTCAGCTGGTCCGGTATTGCAAAGCAGAGTGGCCGAAACTGTCCAAACAACATTGCACAATACTCACTGCTGGCTATGTAAGGCAATTGGAAGATGTTCGTGCTGCCAATTGAGCTGCAACCAAGTACTGACTATGATTTGATGACTTGGTGTGAATACTTTTGCAACAATGAAAAACAGACAATTTATCTAAAGTAAAGAACACTTGAACAAATTAACAAAATGATGGATTGTGATTCGTACTATTTCCTTTGATGTAAACACACTTTTACTTTGTCCTGTGCCGAGCAAATGAGTGTTGGTCATGGGTATGAATACTTTTGCAACACAGTGTGTGTGTGCGTGCGTGTGGGGGGGGGGGTGTGCGTGTGCATGTGCGCGTGGGTGTGTATAGCTGGATGGATAACTGGGATTGAATGAGTGGATTGTTAAAAGACAAAAAAATGTCATTAGGCAGTGAATTAGTTTTAATAGCATTTCATAAGTTCGCAAATAATTTCAAACATGGATGTATGCTGTAAATAAGAAAATAGTTTTCATTCTTTTTTTTCCCCTTTAAAATCAGCAGCGAGACACTTCAAATTCATCTGCTCATCAGAGGCTGAGTTGTACTCATGGGCTAGCTTGCGGGAAGCGCGATGCAGTTACACTTCCTGTCTGTCACCTGATATGACTAATATGAATAAAGTTTATACAGTCTCTTATTTATATTTGAAGTCGAACCAACAACTTCTCACCTAATATGTTCCTTGTGGGAACCTCAACAATTCTGTATGCCTTAAATTATGCCAAATGTTCCATACTCCAGAATCTTAATATTAACATGTTCTGTTAATTTCATGAACCCAATTCAGTGTATTACTGTACTAATAGGGATTTCTGTGTTTGTGTCTCTGTGCACATCTGAAGGCAGAGGTTATGTACAAGAGGAACCCCAAATTGCTCAGTCAGCTACAGTACTGTGAGGAATCAGGGATCCCCCTTGTGGCCATTCTTGGTGAACAGGAGCTGAAAGACGGTGTTGTCAAACTCAGAGTCGTGGCCACCAGAGAGGAGGTACAGTGTACAGTACATTCTGAAATTATTCAGAAGGTGTCAAGTTATTTCAAGATTCTTTGAGATAAATAAACAAAAACAACAAAAATCATCTTTCAGAGACGGGCAATGAAATAAAGATACTGTTGTTATTAATAAAGGGCCTTTTAAAGGGTAGCAGGTGTGATGACTCCTATTTAATGAGTTTAAATTTGATCCATTCATATTGAACCCAGCCACATCTGCAGTAAGAGTGTTATGTTAATTTTTAATTTTTACTTTCACACTGTAAAATATATTTTTTGTTAAATTGATTTGTAGAGGTTATAGGTCACATTAATAATGTAGAACATTTTCAAGTGATTTGTCCTGGTCTCATTTTACGGTGTCATATTTAAAAAAAAAAAAAAAAAAAAAAGTGGTTTATCCACTGCAGTTTCACATACCCTTGAAATAATACTCAATCGGAGGGTGCATATTTTGATTTTAAATAAACCTAACCTCATGTTAACAATCGCTTTAGACTTGGTCAAGCCATTCATGTGTTAACGTTTCCTCAATACTACACTGTATTAAACTTTTAACGAACTTATTCAGAATAATATAATCAGGTAATTACAACTACACATAACCAGTGATTTAATATCTCGGTTTTTCTGACTCTTTATGCAATAGTGTTATGACTATTATGGGACAATATTAAAGGTTTTGATTTAGCACTATTTTTGTGCTTTTATGTGCATTGACATGCAACTGCACTACATAAAACACGTTACAAATATTTTGGTTTAACTCATCTCCATAAGAGGGTCACTATATTAGCAGGTGCATTGCAGTTGTTGACCACTGGAAACTGTCATGAATAGAGATGTATTAACGATTCACTCCAGCTCCAATTTGATTAAATTTTCAGTTCTCGATTTTGATTAGATTTTTTTTTACAATGCTGCCATGCTTGTCTCTATGCAATCGTGTGGTGCTGCAACCATCCAGAAATACAATTCGCATTGGTGTTTGGTGCAAGCGTGGTAAATATTTAATGCATTTTTTCAAATGGAACCAAAACTATACTAATACTATGAAACTCCCTCTAAATAATAAAAGAAATACTTGTACACAGATTACACGTTACTTGATCACCAATCGATTTTTTATTTTAATTTTTTATTATTTTTTTTAAAAGTAGATTATTCATTTATTCACATGAATAAAATTCGAGAAACATACTGTGCACTCCTTTACCTTCTCGCCGTATCCTCTTAAAGTAATGGTCGATGGACATTGGCCTACTCAACATGCCAGCTGAGTAAAACAATTAGCTTGACCGTTGGCCTTGTTTTTTTCCAATTCACTTAGCATTTCATGTCATACGGTAGGGCTGGGCGATATGACCTAAAATCAATATCGCGATAAATTGGGCAATTTTACCTCGGTAGCGATAAATGCGCGATAAATTCCCCCTGTGGACCAAAATCAAAATAAATGCAGGAAATGCATATTAACTGCTTTTTTCGGGACAAGCACGACAGGAACAATTTCAACTAATGTTACTTCATCTGCAGCCGTGTCAGCCGCTTCAGGATTTGAATCGCCAGCTACGAACGCGTCTTCTGTTTACATTCTTCCACAGCGCATGAGTCACGTGACTACATGCGCTGTAGCCCATCTGAAAGAGGCATGAACATCGCCGCAGACAGAAAATACTTTTTTCTTTTTCTTTTTTAGACACAGAATTTACCGACAAGGGCAAAATTATGTCGGTCACTGTAATACATTTCGGTAACGGTAAATTTTCGGTTTATCGCCCAGCCCTATCATACGATATATCAAATAATTCAGTTTTTTATATATGGCTTGTTATAATTTCAGCTCACTGGAATTTTGCTGCGCTCCCTGCAGAAAAAGACATTCATGAGATAGCTTCGAGTGTTAAAAATCTGCGCCCCTGAAACAACTTGATTGCGAGTCACCTGACAAGCATATCTGGAAAAGAGGCGCTACCTGTGTCCTCCCCGGCGAGGCGCTGGCCTCCTCGGCTGGAGCGCTGGCCTCCTCTGCTGGAGCGCTTTGTATTTGTTTCGTGGGAGTTGCGTGGAGCATATATGATATATACATCCATGGTAGCAGCTGCCTTTAATATATAATCTATAATAAGATATTATCCAGATGCCTGTAGTTTGTGGTAAGCTTCAAGCCATATCTCACTGAGCGGTATAGGTTTGTGAGTGTGTGTACAATGTTACGTCCAATGTTGATTTTGGTTTTTTTTTCTCAGGGTTCGTTCAAGGTCGCAAATACGTTCACAAACAGTGTTTCTAGTGGCAACAACATTTTTAACATGTTCAAAATTTCCTGGCAACCGTTGGCAATCTTGAACGAACTCTGACAAAAAAAATCAACATTTGGGCCATGCACAACACTCACTAACCCTCGGCGCTCAGTGAGATACGGCCTATGAATAACATGGTACTTTAAGAATTGGAGGACTGGGTATATGTTACAATGCGGTTGAGCGGCCATGGGCTTGTACTTTGTAATGTAGGAAAGGTGTTTACTATCTAAAACCGATGAGCTATTTTTGTTGAACTTGTTTCCAACAGGTTGATATTTCAAGAACCGGTCTTGTCGATGAGATCAAGAGGAGGACGTCTGAGGCCTAGTTAAGCCACAAATGCATCTCCTCGTTGGTTCACGGCTGCACGCTGACATGGCAGGAACTTGTGGAGAGTTCTGCGTCTCGCCTTCAAGAAACAAATATCTTGTGTGAACATATCTTCAGTAACATTTCTTGAGACTGTCTATTGTGTTGTGAATCTGTCCATAAAGTTCACTGTCACCACATTATGTTGCAGTTTCCATTTCACTCAAATGCATTAATTTGCTTTCTCTGTTGACATGAACCTGAGAAGAAAATTGCTTTTGTTTGAGATAACTGAAAAATAAACAGAAAATTGGTACACTTATTCCATTAAATTCTGGACTAACTGCGTACTTCAATTATTCAATTCTTGACAAAAATTACATACTACTCAGTGTCAGAATAAAGCATACATTTTCCCTGATTACTCATCTAATTTTATTGTTGCCAAGCACCCATGTTAATGAAGAATGCTTCAAAGATTACAATGTTCATTTATTTAATGAAGCATGAAGTCCCAAGAGACTCACTTTCTAGTTGCAGTCAAGAAATTATGTACACCTAAACAAGACTATTTTGGTGACACTTTATAATTAGTACACACTAATAAGTATTAACTAAGCATTTGTAAATACTGAATTCATCATTTATAAAGCATGTCCGACTTGATCATTTGCATACAGTTTGTAAATACAACAACAAATGTTTTACTCATTAAGAATATTAGTAAAGCATTGGTACTTACTGAGTTTAATTATTTATAAAAAAAAAAAAATTCACATGAATAATCACTAGTATGTAGCTAAAGTTACGATTGATTTACTCATTAATAAGTTCATCCATCGCATGCTTTATATTCGCATTTTCATACTTCATAATTGGCAGATTCCACAAGACTAGACTATGTATTGGATCTTTACCAATCAGTCCTTTAGGAATTGTAAGTTGTTTGTAAACTCATTTGGAAAGCGTATGCAAATGACTAACAAACTATTTAGATATGCATGCACTCATGTTTTATAATAACTTACACATTTCTTTTCCAATAAATGTGTTCTTAACACAGAGGTTCAATAATTTCGGTGGTTCCAAAGCACTTACCGTACCAAATTTCTTATCAGATAAAGGAAAGACACAACACGAAGAGATACACAACATATTTCTTTATGTATTTTTTATTTATTTTCATTCATAGGACATACCAACGAGGGGATCGCTACATACAAACTCACCAATACCAACTGTCGGGCACAAATAAAACAAAATCTTTAATGAAAAAATATAAATACGTTCAAATTAAAATAAATTGGCTGCAAATATTGCAGTCATTAATAAACATTTTTTGTGACCGATACAATAAATGTACTCAACACATAAAATAGTACATGAAATTTTATGACTGTGAAAACAAAGATTAAATGCATATGACTACTTTTATTATTTTTTAAATGTCTTGAATCAATCTCCCAAATGCACCATCACAGTGTTTCTTTGCGAGGTATTCATTCCACCCAATCACTGAAAGATGTTCAGAAAGCATACTGTCAGTGTGATTTCCCCTCAGTCTCCAGACCTGCTCCTTGTAGGATCTCCAGGCCCTCTCAAGATGCTGGTTATGGGCACCAGTTAGTGGATCTATATACCATTGGTGTGGTTGACAGTGTGATGGTTGTACCCAAATGCAGAGAGTATACGATAGGCACACCACTTATAAGTCCAAACCAAAAACACAAGCTTCACATGACGGACAATCATTTGATGTCTTCAAGATGTTCTTTCCACAAGTCGTAAAATGGGCTTTGCTCATCCTTGATGATGCCTCACACATCGCATCCCCAAGACCCACTTCTTTCTTTTACAGTCACAAGCCATCCTTCCTTTCCCATATGATGCAGAAACAAAACAAGCACAGATGTAAACAGATACATTCTATCAACAATAACGTGTGACTTTTTTTGACAAAATTCATAGTCACTTGTATAACTTACTCTTTTTGTGCCAAAAATGGCTCTCAATGATCACAATAAACTTGCTTCTTCCACCAATTATATTATATCTTTCAACAGCTGTGACACAGATCTCCCTTGTTTTTGTCATTTGAGTGAGAGTTGTTGAACTAGCTGCAATGGTGTCATCCAAGAAAATCTTGCAAATTAAATGAAAAACGAAATATTTACATCTATAAAATCATTGACAAAACATGTTATGCATTATTTAATATATTTTATCTAGTTACATAGAAAACAGCAATATTCTGAGTCTATGTGTTAATGTATGTTATTATTGTTATTATGCCCACCTGTACATGAACCGCATCCATTTACGGAGGGACACCTTTGAATGACTGAAGATTGACTTGTGTCTGACCGAGATTTGTTTTTCCTTTCCCATACGTTCTGCTTGTAGACAGGTCCTCTGAAACAATAACAGTAACATAAAAATGTTTTCCACTCCCTCAATCATTCATTCGCTCGCTCATACTCATACACGCACACGCACACTCACACACGCACGCACGTGTTTGGGTCGCAGTAATAAATATCGCAAAAACCTAGGTTTGGAAAAATTTGTGGTCATTTAAAAAATGTAAGTAGATTGTAGTTAGTTAAGATGTTTATTTAGATTTATGATTCTAAAATCGAAATAAAATATGGCTATTTCAAAATTAACACGATGGCCTCACATTGCAGAAGTTTTGGGATCAATTGTCCGGCCTTACTGTGTGGAGTTTGAATGTTCTCCCCGTGTCTGCATGGGTTTCCCCCGGGTACTCCGGTTTCCTCCCACACCCCAAAAACATGCATGGCAGGTTGATTGGACACTCTAAATTGCTCCTAGGTATGAGTTTGTCTTTGTGTGCCCTGAGATTGGCTGGCAACCAGTTCAGTGTCCCCCGCCTACTGCCCGAAGATAGCTGGGATAGGCTCCAGCACCCCTGCAACCCTTGTGAGGAGAAGCGGTAGCTAGTGGATGGATGGATATTTCAAAATGATTAAACTATACAGTACATCTATAGATGTTCATGCCATCATATTTTTTAGGGTAATTTTATTTGACTAATTCAAAATGTTTTATATGTTCAACTGTAGCCTAAGCAAGCTAATTACTCCTCTCAAGTTGATAGTTTTTCAAATGGTGACGCTATTAATATTTTTTGTTTAATTATTTATGGATAGTAAAATTTGGTGCAATATTTTCATCGTATCATTTATATTAGATTACACTTTTGTTTCGTAATCTGGTAGTTGCCAGAAATAATATATATAGTTGTATTCAGTAGGATTATTAGACCTCAAAGTGATTTTCCCAGACCAACACACTAATATAGTTGCAATTACAAATTAATTTAAATGTATGAATTAAAGTATATTGTTCTTACCAAGCATGTAGTTGGTCCACATTTTTAGTTTCATGTACTGATGACATATTCTGTATTTCACTTTTCTTTTTAGTTGTTTCTTCTTCCGAAGACACTTTGTGGTGACTTGCCTTGTTTGCAGATTATTTGCTATCGACTCTGACTCAACCTACACAAACATTGCCCATAATAATAAGGACACTTGAAGAATATGGTACTTTTTCAAGTTATAAAATTAATGTCAACAAGACGCAGGCATTAACTTGAAACAGTGTCGGGCTATGCATTTTACACATAGGCCTTCAAATTTAGAGATAGTCCGATTTGAGAAAATCCACCTCATATTACCATCATTTATGACACCACGGCTGGACAAATAAAATACAGAAACACACTTACTAAGTACTGAGTGAGTGTTGGATGACCTAGTGTCTCTTGAAAGTGTCTCTTGGTCTGTCTAGAAAATTGCTTTGCAAGTGTATCTGCACTTAAGACACGCTTTTCCCTCTTTCGGCCATTGTGATTTAAAAAAGCAAGAATATATTTTAGATTTGCGGCACAGTGGCCGACTGGTTAGCACGATGGCCTCACATTGCGGAGGTCGTGGGCTTGATCCCGGCTACGGCCTTCCTGTGTGGAGTTTGCATGTTCTCCCCATGCCTGCGTGGGTCCTCCGGTTTCCTCCCACACCCCAAAAACATGCAGGGCAGATTGATTGGACACTCTAAATTTCACCTAGGTGTGAGTGTGAGTGTGGATGGTTGTTCGTCTTCATGTGCCCTGCAATTGGCTGGCAACCAGTTCAGGGTGTTCCCCGCCTACTACCCGAAGGCAATTGGGATAGGCTCCAGCACCCCCGCGACGCTAGTGAGGAGAAGTGGTACATATAATGGATGGATGGATATTTTAGATTTTCAAACGGTCGCCAGTTACGACTTCCGAGTGTGTTGATTTTGCATAGCGCTGCCACCGCACGAGTGAATATCCAATCATAAAACGCGTTCATCACCTTCAGCGTAAGGCCAGCGAGGAGGCTCACTTTAACCAACTCGTGATTGGCTTTCGCAACTGTCTACAGAACACAGAACAGAAGCTCGCACGATTGTATCTGAATGGTGTGTGCTACTGGTATTGTGAAATCTGCCTGGCAACACAACCTAGCTGAATTGGATTGGGTAAAAACTCTCACCTAAAAATACAACCCTAGGATATAATATGAAATCAATGTGAAGAATATGATCATGATTACTTGATTATGTTAGGCCAGCAGAGAAGGCCCACCACTGATATGACCCATTTCAACATATTACAGAAGGATACATATGCAAGTAGGATGCAGAAACGGTCATGTGTTTGGGTATTGGATATTTTTTACAGTGTGCTTGCCAGCATGCGCGTATATAGTGTAGGTGAATTGACTGATTAACACGAATAACACTAAAAATCAGACATTCGTTTTTCTGTCTCAGCCATCTCAGTTTTCCAAAGGTTGCATCTTGTCTTGCACATCTCAGTGTTTGTCGGGAGGAAGTATTGGAAGTCAGCGGATGCGGACACGTTTGACTTTTTTTCAGTGAGGGCTGACTTTCTGACATGCGGGTTTCCGTTTAAAGTTACAGGGATTGTGCTTTTCTTCGCAGAGCGACTTGCAACTTCGTGAATGCATCGGCAGTGACGACAGGGTGAGCAAAATTTTGATTGTTAAACGTTAATCTGAAACTGCAACGCGCTGTTACATACGCAAACCAGTTCCTTAAACGAATGAATGTAGCAATACTGCAGGGGAAACTTAAGGCCAACATTTCCTTCAAATAACACGCATCCATTATCTGAATCTTTATCCTCACGAGTGTCATGAACACAAAAAGTGAAAGTCGAATATATCTGCAACTCGTGACTTGAAAATTACAGACCTGACAAACAAACATCCGCGACATGAGCTAATTTAATGTGAGCTACCCTTTCGAATGAATTCAAGATTTTCACGGCTTTTTACAGCAACCATTTTATTTGATTCGTTTTACTTATCCGACTCAGTATTTGTTCCTCAAATTGTGCCCATCTTTTAAAGTCTAATACTGTCAAGTAGCCTACGGTGGTACAAGAACCAGAAACTATTGCTTCCATTTAACATTTTGTTTGTTTAAGCATTGGCATTATATTAGGCCCTCCTGCTTGCTTTTATTTATTTTTAAATCTGATATGTGGTTTGCTTCGTGGGGTTAAATATTTGCAACTTATTTCAATCTATTTCTTTCTCAATAACATGTTGCAAGATTTAAAAAAAAGAAAGGAAAAAGAGGGAAGTCAACTCAGATTGTCGAACATGATGAAACGAGGTATCATGAAACCAGATGACATGCATTTTACCCGTACCTTCTTCTGTCTAGCTGTGGTCCCTCCGATTGTCATGGCTAGGTACTTGAGATTTTTCACCACAGTGGGAGATGAGCAGCCTGGCCAGTGGGAGGATGAAGAATTGCAAGCAGACAGTGATGAACTGGGTCCTGCCACTGGGCAGTACCCTGAAACCTTAACCTTCAGGGATTCCCTGAAAAGACTCTACAGCTCTGCACACTTTCAGGTACGTTTTTAAATAGCAGGTTCCTTAATGAAAATGTTAAATATCCATAAGGCTTCATTTACATATCAATTGGCAATTAAGATATGTATCAAGGCAGGATGAAGAGAGAAACAAATCAGATATCCTAATATTGGTGTAAGGCCTCTTCCAAATGTAGATACAACTCATTGATTATTTACCAATTCAACTGTATCATAAACACAGATTGATATAACCCCTATTGTGGGATTAATAAGAGTTATCTTAGCTTAACCAAACGTAAGCTTGATGTCATTGAAACACGCTGATCAGTAATGTGTACAAACCCCATCTGCTACAACAAAGATAAATATACTCATTTACAAAAATGATGTAAATCTAAATTACAGCTAAAGCATACATCAATATGGCATATCGGAAGTGCGTTGATCATTCAATAAACATTTAATTGGAATGAATGAATAAATCAAAGTGGGACACTTTGACCTGCAGATGAATGCCAGATACACTGAGACCCTGATTTACAAGTTTTTGTTATTTATTTATTGTTTATTTTGTGACCACGCACCTAAATTACATCACTTGTGTCTTATATTAATGAAGCCAAACATCAACCACTCACATACTGTGGTAAATTCCTGTGTTTATGTGCCTTTTAATCAGACCTTGACAAAATATGTCCCCAGTGTCCATATCCAAGTCATTCACAGTCTCTGACCTCAGAGTCGCCATGAAGTTAAAGTAAAACATAAAATAGGAAATGCTTTTATTTTATAAGCATGGGTGGATGCTTGGAAGACCTAGGACATTTCTGCAGTGTTGTCAACTTAGCGACAAC
>NC_142393.1:34085052-34102552 GCF_059441095.1 Idiotropiscis lumnitzeri | reverse complement strand
TGGAGAGGACAATAGGAATAGAAAAACACTTACCTGAATCTCATATAAATGAGCAATGTGGAACTGAACTGAAAAAGGAAGGAAAATTAACTTAGGTTTTTCAACACTCAAGAGCATTCAAATAGTCCTCCACTTATTCCTTGTCCTAGCATACTTGGCAAAGTTGTACTGCAGGGTGAATAAATGAAATCCCAAGATCGACTATGCACGATCGAACTGAGCAGAAGGGTGTTGGTCAACCCGGTAGAGACTTCTTGTGTGCGGAACGTAGTGTCTGATCTAAACTGCCTGAGAGACTATGAGCAGATAGGGCGAGAGAGAGGAGAGAGAGCGGAAGAAGGATGGGGGCTGCCCTTGTCGTGTGTGCGTGTGGGAAGAGAAATTACATACACGCACAGTCAGACACACAGTCAAGGGTTGGGCAAAAATGGATAGGGCTGTCTCCGAGGTAGCACAGCAGGTAGGGGAAATGAGGAAGTTTCAGTACGTTGACCAATATTCTACCCAGGTCAGAGAACACAATTCTGTGGCCCGTCAGCGTGAGCATGCGTGTGTGTGAGTAGGGTGTCAAATGTTATGCATTACATCAATTTTGTTTGGTCAATATCCGTGGTACAGTTATTTACTGGCCATAACACCTTCAGATGCTCTGTGGCAGTAAGTATAAAAATTTCGATTAAAAATTTAATGAGGGCTGAACTTACTTTCCGCTTTGGACAAAGTGCAGGGATTGGAGTCAATCAGAGCTAGCTGAAAATGCTGCGAGACAACATAAGAGAAATAAGGAAAGGCACTCACTTCAGATGCCTTCACTTGTTCACTTTGTAAATGTTGGCGTGGGCCTACCTTTAGGCTTGACTCGTAGTCTGTGTTGACCTTGAACATAAGACCCAGTCGAAGGTGGATCTCCTTGGCCCGGGAAAATCCTGGATCAATGTATAACACTTCCTGGAATGCTTTGATCGCCCTTGTAGAGGTAAGAGAGGTGGCAGAAAGCAGAGCGTTTGAACAAGCTGCATAGAACTTCAACAATAAGAATGTGACAGTTGAGGTCAGAGTTTAATCTTCCTAATAAAGAAGACGGACAGCATATGTAAAGCCAACCAAAGTACAGCATAAAGAGTTGGTTAGTGTGGAGAAACAAAGCCCAAGTTTCAATATTTCACATAAGTAGGGCTGTCACTAACATATCTGTTTAACAATACAATTTTCAGCGTGCAAGCATGAATGGGCATGAAGCTATGATAATTGTTTTGAGTAGTTGCGTTTCAGTACTTGAATAAATATAAAGTTTTGAAATCAATGAATAGTTGTTTTTATAATTGTCATTTCAATCTCAATAAAAATAATTGTAACTAAACTTAATACAAAAATTGAGTGATTTGATTTTTGCAAAAAAAAATTACAAAATACTTCACTTGATTTTGCCTTCTTTGCCTAGCAGTTTTATGCCTTCCTTGAATGATATTTTTCATTCGAGGGCTCTTTACATTGGAAAACAAAATTACAATGCGAGGTTATATATTATGTTGTTGGGTTAGGAAAGTCTATTTTATGTACATGCAATTAAAAGGGGCTGGGTAGTGATTCCGATTTCAAAAAATCCAAAAAGGCCCTGATTCGATTTGCCTTAGACAACACTTTGATTGATTTTTGATATGAGTAAATGAAGGCTTCCACACAGTACCATATTTGCTTTCATATGGAAAACATTCTAAGAACAAGCAATGCTGATCTTGGTACCTTAGTAAAAACCTGAATATTTACATTAGGATTTGAACCCAGTGAAGTTACATTTCATGTATGTTTTATTGAACAGGTATGATCAAAACAAGGGCTGTAACGGGCCCTTGAGTAATTCAAGTACCCTTGTTCAAAATGATGCTCGAGGCATTTTATTTTTTTTTTTGCCCTAGTACCCGCTTATTTACGTGTACACTGTCAGGAAGAAGTAGTTAAGCTAACCGCAGCAACAATTGTTCAAGCTATACAGTATATGACAGTAACACACCGCAACGCGGTAAGAAGGACAACTTCATAATAAACCTTCCCAAATAATATATTCATATCAATGCCTTTGTATGCCTTTATTTCGAAATTTGTACCGAGAGCGTATCGCGGCGTAAGGATGACTTGACTCGTCTCGCAGACATTTTGGACCATTCATTGCCGTCACAAACTGTTGTTTCCGACAGCAACAACACAACATTGTCCTGAAATAATGTTCCCTTGCTAATTAAGGGCGCTAAAAAGACGACTATTACGCTGACATTGTAATATACGGTCACCTGTTGGGAGCCTTTAACGCTTGCTGCGCTCAGGTTAATAGACCTAAATTACTCTGCAAACTTTGAAGCTGACAGCCTGACAGATGCTATTCCCACTGACCACTTTCTAATAAATCAGGCTTACCTAAGTGTGTGCTTTTAGCCGGCAAACACCGCTAATGTGGTCTTGATGTCATGAAGAAAATAGCTTTACACAGTTTAAATTCAAGTATAAATTTTGCCTATATAAAAAGGAAAACCGGTTGGCTGTTCATTGTTAAGTGGAAATGTTTTTTTTCTTTCAAGCCCCAAAAAAAAAAAATTTATTAGGGCTGTCAAAATTAATTAAATTAATTGGAGATAAATGTAAAGAATTTTAACTCAGATATTTTAACTCAGTTTGATTTATTTAAAAAAATATTTGCATATACTTTGCAAATATCGTACCATATTAGCTGTACATATTTTGCACATCTCAGAACAAAACCCCTGGCTCAAGTTACCACCGGGCCTTTTAGATCATATTCAAGAATCAAAGAAAGCTATTAGAACAGTCTTTGAATTAAATATACTTTATATTTGGTGATTTTGCAGTAATTCCAAGATATTATTCAAGTAAATATCTGTTACAAGCTTCACAAAAAAATGATAATTGAAAAATGCGATTAATCAAATTTAATCAGGAATTTTTTTTAGATTAGATAAAAAAATGTAATCTCTTGACAGGACTATTTTATGTTTAACTGTATAACAAAATATTTGATAGCTGCAGCTTAAAAATGCTGATAAAAAATTAAATATATTACAATCACGTATTTAGCACATGTGCATGTATTTTGTCCATATTTAAAAAGCATCTTCGTCTAGCAACACTGATGAAAAGGCCAAGCCCCTCCAGCCTTTAAGTTGCCCATCCCTGGTCTACGGTGAGGTAGCATGTTTGTCTGCCTCTGAGTCGTCAGATCTGGGTTTGAAGATCCTTTAGAGCTCAGGTGTCAAACTCAAGGCTCGGGGCCAGATCTGGCCAGCCACCTCATTTTATGTGGCCCGCGAAGGGCAAATCATCTGCGTCAGCTGCCTGTTTCAAGCACATTTTTTTTGCACTTTCAACAACATTGCGATATGAGATATTGCCATTAATGTGTTGTTACCAATCCTACCCTTTCAAATTAAATTAGTTGAACAAACAAGTACTGGCTTCTGATTTCAAAACTGGCATTCCATCAATTTGTTGTGCGCGTGTAGATAACGTTAGGTGATCATACATTTATATGGGTTCACAGACGTAACGGCTCACTGATGGAAACCATCACAACGAAGTGGCCCGTCCACAAAAATTAGTTTGACACCCCTGCTTTAGAGCATCAGTTTTTGCATGCCCTCCCCTTGACCAAAATGTTCGCTACCAGGAGGCGTTTTTAAACTCCATAGTTTTGTACTGTTTTCTCCAAAACAAATTGGTAACGTAGCCGTCGTCTTATTTTATGTTTCAATACGTAACGGTTGCAATACGACAATTCTGTTCATAGCTGCTGGTTCTCCGCCCGAACACTGTTCGAGTCAGACTTCTGTTAAAAGTCGCGCGTACATAGAAGCACTTATTATTCTGTAACTCATTTTAGCGATGCGCACACTAAGCGCTTCCGAGTTCGTCTCCTCGTTCAGAACGCTTCTTGTTAGTGGGGTCGTTTATTTGTCATAACACAGCTCGTGGCAGCTGCTGTGCACGGACTTAGATATAATACAAATAAAGCTCATACTGCTGCGGCGCAAGATACCTTGGCGCCTAGCATTCCAGTAGAGGCGAAAGAAATTACTTTCGGGACAAGAAGCGACAGGGCGACGCTTTTTATTTATTTTTTTTAATCAGTACTGCGTGCCCTACTAGGGGCACAGACAGCAGCTTTGACAATCACAAAATCGCGTTGTCTGAGATTGCAATTATTGTCCCAAAACCATACATCGTTCAGCCGTACTACGACGGGAAAAAAGCATGTTCCCCAGGTTAGCACGCGCCCCCTCAGCATCGCACAGCGCCGCACTATTAGAGAAACACTGCTTTAAGATAAGCTGTTTTAAGACAAACACTAACATTTTATTTACCGTTGTATCGTCGTGTTGAGCGAGCCGTGCTTGTCGTCTGGTTACGACTCTGCTCACAGCTTTTGAACATAACTGTTTACTAAATGCTTGTCCGGCACAACTCGTCTGAATAAGTTTTCAAACAGAACATTGTTCAAAATTGCCGTTTGTGGACTGTATTAATGTAGACTAGCAGATAAAATAAAGGTAGATGCGGGGAAAAAGCCACTCTTGCTCTCATTGGTCGATCTCACGGCCGGGAACCAATCATGCGCCTTATCTGATTGCCCATGGGTGTATACAAAGCCTCTAAATTCATTCATAACTTCAAACCAAATAATTTTATGCAATATGGCTGTATTTTTTTTAAACCTTTTTTTTAATATCAATAACCGCAAAAGGCGTGAAGTGGCGAGGGATTACTGAATGAGTTATAAAGGCCTTTTGTCACTTCTGTCGACTGAAAATAACATAACCGTTGCTCAGGGCTCAGCTAATGACCAATCATGACTCAGCTTCAGAAAACAGGCGAGCTGTGAACAGGTGGTATCACACATCAAAACAACAGTAGAAAAACTATAGAGTTATACGGCACGATAGACGTTTTGAAAAAAATATGACGCATCATATCCTAATATGATCACACAGCGCAACATTAGCACAGGAAGGAGTCACAGGTGCCTCTTGCTCACAGTGAAGCAGTGGGGCGAGATGGATTACCTCCGACTGTGAACATCATAGGCGAACATGATCATTTTATTGTGGTTGCTATAAAGGTTCCATATGTTAATGTTCAATATTATATTTGATGTGATGTATTATAGGTTATGTCACTGTATCTAACTGCATGCAAGGAATACGGGGTAATTGTCAACTACCTTTTGCGCAGCCGTTATTGTGCAGTCTGCTATTGTCGGATGTGTTCAGTGCTGCAGTGTTCATGTGCGTCTCTGAAACTAAGTGAGTACACTAACTAGTGACTTGGTACAATGTATAATGTACATTGTGCTTATTTAATGAGCCACAGTGTGTATTGCCGTTTTGGTGACTTATTTAGCTTCATTGTGGTGCTCCAGCACTTCTCTTTGAACTTTGCCGTAGAACTAAAGGAGCGTCTAAAACACGACACGCAAATGTTCATTCGTTCACATCGCATGGGTTCAAGTTGCTGCGTTGCCATGAACTCGTCATTGGTTTTGAAAACATTTAATTTGCTTATGGTGTAGGTAAAGCTCTGTAAGAGTGCACTTGATTTACCAAAATGATTCATTTAATTTTTTTTAGACCGAAAGATTCAAAGCTAAACGAACATCAATTGCAGATTTGGGTTACCCGTCCAGCCTTAACTAGACGGACCCTTTTGGCGATATCACACAAAATCATTCCCCAAAAAGAGCCTTTATTTCACACACACACAAAAAAACCCCATCCCATTTTCAACATTCTTGGTGTGCGGAACTCAAACTGAAGTGGCCATTCCAAGCAGTTGATGTATTTTCAGAAAATCTTGTCATGTTGCCAATAGATGAGCAACTGCTGCCACATATAAAGTGCACAGTTTGGGAACGATCGCCATCATCTGCCTAAATAAGTGTGGTTTTGGGTTAAATGCACATTGAAAAAAAGATAACATTCAAATATACTCACCACTGAAAGGCGTTGTAGTGGAAGTAGACCATTCCCAGACCATACAGAAAGGCAGCATTCTGTGTGTGATTATAAGAGTTTTATTCAGGTCATTAAAACAGAATGAAGCCCATCATCATCATCAATCATATAGCCTAGTGTAGTCTAACTTCAATCAGGGCCACCATGTCAGCATGGTTGTGCTGGCTTACCTTCCAGTAGTCTGACTGTAAACTGTAGTACCTCTGGTATGCCGATAATGCTGTAATTGGGAGGAAAAAGAGGGAGGATCAAAGTTACTGAGAGGCCATATTACATGAAGCAAAGCACAGCAAAGCATGCGGATCACTTTAAATGATCCTATGAAAGTGGAGTCCTCACCTTTTGGGTAAGCCTCCAAGAGGAGGTTGAAGTGGCCTAACTGGCAAAACACTTCAGGCTCTACTTTTCCCTCCGCCTTGAGGATGAGTGAATCATAGCAGCGGACCGCCTGAGGGGAACATATACACACACGTTCACATACTGTACATACATATATATATATACATATACATATATATATATACATATACATATATATATATACATATACATATATATATATATACATATATATATATATATATATATACACATACATACACACACACACGCACTCACCCCTACATACATACACACACACGCACTCACACACACACATATATAAATATATATACACGGATCTGGACCGCGGGATGATTCGGACCGGACCCATGGCCAGTCTATGAGTATTTCTTTTTTCAGGGCGCATTGGCTAACGTTGGCGATGCAATTCTAGTAAATACGGAAAAGGCGTCACCGATTTGAGCCAATCAAATCTTTTGTTTACGATCCACTGGCAATTGCGCCGCAGACCGGAAGAGAGTGATGCTGACCGTATGCCTTGCTAAAAAGTTAGCGAGGTTGATGCATCTTGTTTTAAATTAATGGACGGAGAAATGTAGTTTTGTTCTGGCTGCAGCCAATTCAAATCCAGTGTGCATCATATGCTCCGAAACCGTCGCAACATTGCGAAGCGCCACTACGAAACAAAGCACCTCCCTTTTGTGCACAGTTATCCGCTGACGTTTGAGGTGAGCGCATGCAAAAACATCGAACTTCGAGTGCAGTACAACAGATTTTTACATTTTCGTTTACATCCCAGCGGCATGCAAACAAATGTTCAGTAAAAGTATCATGGATTTTGGGGAAACATAAAAAAAACTTGCAAGTGATGGGGAAGTTGTGAAGGAGTGCTTAAATGTGGTTGCACAAACATTATTTAAAGGAAAACACAAAGCCCAGATGTGTGAAATAATCTACCAAGTCCCAATGGCCCTGACTCCGTTCCAACCCAGATTTAAGTCACTGGCAGGGCAGTCACAAGCTCATTTTTCTCATTAAGAGAAGTTAAAAAAATATTCAAAAGAAAAAGTGGTGTCAAAGCTCATTTTGAATTAGATTTTCATGAGGACAGCCCTTTTTATTGATTGTGTACTCAACATGTTGACCTGGTTTACTTGGATAATTAGGCTTTCCGTTTTTTTTAGGCTGATAACTCTGATTTTTTTAAAAAAAGGTAAAAGATGTTAACTCAATGCTTAGCACTTGATATATTTCTGCAGGAGATATTTTACAGTTTTCTTCTGGAAGTGGCACCCTTAAATTCCTGGAGCGACATATTCTTGAATGTGAAATAAACGCCTTATATTTGTTTGACTGGCAAAGGTGTTTAATGGGAACGTTGCTAAATATTTAGTATATAAGTGTGCTCTGTAGAAAATGACTAAATATTGAAACTATATAAAAATGTGAACATAGGCTCGACATTTCGGGAAGTTGGACTTTGGTTCGGACCTTTTAATTGGAAGAAATTTTCGTCGTGGACCTCTGTGACTTTTAAATGAATACCTCTGCTGTAGAGGATAAGCGGTGTGGATAATGACATGACACCGGCACCACCTAGCGAGAGGATTCGAGAATAGCTTCTTAAAAGTTAGAGTATTACACTTTTTTTGCACATTAAGCACAATTACCAGGCTCACTAAATTGTTTCTGCAATTTGTGAGCGCTTTTTAAACAAAGCTTGATTGGAGAGAAGACAACATCACAAAAGGGAGAAATAAACTCCACAGCTCCAAGTATAACAAATCCTAATTACACATTAAATCCCAGCAAACACGGGCCTTCAACGCACCAAAACCGATGCGACCCGAAACACGAAAAGAGTTCCATCACCAGTCCGCCATGTACCCGCCATCTTGGACAGCCATTATTAAACGTTATGTGAAACGTTTATAAATGTCGAACCCGACCACAATGAGTCACACTGCGCGTCCGTGAGGGCAATGCGATGCATTTACACTTTCCTCACAGCAGTCAAATTAAAACGGTTATTTGGTGCACCTGTATCTCAAGACTCAAGACTCTTCGTATTGTTTTCGTGATCGTGCATCTATGTAAGCAGATGAGAATCAGCAAACATTGTTTAGCGTTTCGATTTGACACGACACCAGCCATAAAACACATGCAACTTTTTTTCCCACCCAAGAGACGGGACAATCACAGTGGCGTGCTGGATAAAACCGTGGCGATGTTGTGATGGTAGGAGAACGTCAGTCACAGCAAGTCCCCTTTAACACGCTGACCGAGTGAGCGGAACGGCCGATATGTCTGCAACATAGCACCCCGTGGTTCCGAACACAAACACGAATGAACAATTTCAGAGATGTTGTGAGCTAAACGTTGAACGACACAGCCGGAGCAGAATGGAGGCAGGTGCAGGGTCGCTGATCACCGGATGTGGGGAGCTAACTATCACGCTAGCAAGCTAACACATAGTCTAACTGGCCTCGGTGTAGTCTGCAAGAGGGCCGCTTGCAAGCAGGTTAGCTAAGGGGGCCGATTCGCCGCTGAGCGTTTGACTTGACCGGTCGAGCTGAGTGAGCCCAGCAGACAATAGTGCACTTTTGGTAGTAAATAGCGTCTACTTGAGATTTACTACCTTCACCAACAGGGCCTTCGTTCTGGCGCCATCTTCATGAAGCTTCTGAAAACCAAACAGTGAGCTGCAAGCAAAAAGGCAACATAGGTGGCTTGGTGTTAGTTGCGGAGCACCTCGTTTGAAATGTCAACATACAGGGAAAGATACACATTAAATTCCACACAACGCGTGAGGACACGCGTTTACCATCCTCACCTGTCAATCCCGGCCAAACTGTCCCTTTCCTGGGCTGTCAGTGTCGGAAAGTCCTCATCTGTTTCACTCGCTTTTCCCGCCGCCATTTTCTTTTCCTCATCACCACCACCAGAAGCTGAGCCGAGACTCCGAGCAGCAGCGCAGGCAGCAACAGCGACAGACACACTGCACGATTGCATGGAAAATCCCAACGCACAGACGATCTGTTTACTCCACCGAATCAAACAGAGGCGAGCGAAGAAAAGCAAACGATCCAAAACTTTTTCCCAGCCTGAAAAGATGCGATTCGACGTAGTAAATCCTTTCCGGGGGACAGCAGCGCTGCACGAGCTGATCTTCAAACGTCACATTTTTCTTTCCAAAGCAAGATCATACCGTAGCTCAGTTGCGCCCACCTGAACACAAAATCCAGCATGTAAGTCTTCCTCAATTAAACTCGTTTCGGTTGAGATGATAAAGTTGTTTTAATCGTGTCACCGAAGCAAACCCTCGCGCCGTTGTAGCCACGCCCCCACCTTGTGTTTCAGCCAATCAACATGCGTGCATCCCACCATACGACTTCTCTGCCATAGCTTCTCGTCTTCAATAATACTCTTGTTATTGTTGCACACTGGGAGATGCGGAATATCTCTCCCCAGTACTCTGTACATCATCCTTTTTTGCAAAACGGTCTACGTACGGAGTATGATCTGCTAAACCCCGATCAGAACCGTGCCGATTACACTTCTGTGTTACTAGGTTAAGGCCACGTTTTACAAAATAATAGCTTGATAGCGGATTGTCAATCGTGACGGTATCCACGATTTTTATGCAATGTAAGCTATGGTTGTATGTTCAATTGTGTTGCCACAAACCCGGAATGTTAGCAATATTTTAATAATAAAGTTGCCGAGGTTACGTGGCACGGCATCATCGCATGGGTGTGGCTTATTTTGTCAACATCCTGGTAAATTCTCCAGCCCCTCCAAAATGGCGACCGTGGACCAGAGGGAGGGTGCGCAATCATTTTGTATATAAATTACCGAGGGATTAATTTAAAAAATTGGATATATTGGGAATATGTACTCCGTTTTAATGACGCGATTTAGTCCCAAATTGTCATAGAAGTACACGCGGCAGCCATTTGACGATGGTTTGTATAAAGCTACAGCCCCCACCCATTATTGTAACGTATTTATTAGGGGTTCTAAAACTCGAAAGTGTCTGTTTCAGTACAACTGACCATTCCTTATGAGATTGTTCTGATAAAGAATTCTGAGCAGCCTGGTTTTCTATAAATTTGATCGCTTTTCAACTCTTCTCAACAGGGCAGGAAGAACCAGAGAGTGAAGAGGACGTGTACGAGGTGGTCGATCTGACAGAATATGCTCGGCGGCATCAGTGGTGGAGCAGGGTATTTGGAAACAACTCAGGGCCAATCGCTGAGAAGTACTCTGTGGCAACCCAGCTCATGATGGGAGGCCTCACTGGATGGTAAACGTTATGACATTCGTCAAACATTTGATTAATTTGACTTTTATATAATGCGTAATACTGCCATTCATCATTTCTCTGTCCCCAACTCAATGCATGCAGGTGTGCTGGTTATGTCTTCCAGAGAGTGGGTAAAGTAGCTGCCACTGCTGTCGGTGGAGGGTTCCTCCTTTTACAGGCAAGTCATGCATTTTTTTTGTCTTCTTTCCCTGTTCCTGAAACTGCAGCCCGACGGATAATGCATTTAAATTTTTTAGGACGATTTTTGGCAGACAAAAATACCAATCACTGATAAATCAGATGATTAATTTCAATCAATCAAATTTTATTTATATAGCACTTTTCATACATAAAATGCAGCTCAAAGTGCTGTACAATAAAAACATCCAAATTACAACAAAAAACTTATACCCATTCCACTCACCCAACATAAACACAAGACACATCCACATGTACGCCTGAACTCGCATACACACAGAACACTCACATTCACACAACCTAATAAACTGTCTTAATAGAAAGACATGGCAAGGCACACAGAAACCATATGAGAAAATGAACCCAGGGTAGGTCATCCGTGCTGAAATTTGAAAATATTCAATGCAAAAAATACCTCTCCATGCTCAATTTCACACATATATGTATGTATATGTGTGTGTGTATATATATATATATATATATATATATATATATATATATATATAGTTGGAGTTGAGTCACCGTGGAAATGAGAAGTAGTTAGTAAATCAACCTTTAAAAGCCAAACTTACTCCAATGCGTGTTTGTTTTTTTGTACTCAAGAAGAAAAGGTCAAATAAAGACTCAACAACTGATTAGAGTTCCGATATTTAGTTTCTTCAATTTCTAGAGTTCAGGAAATAGTACAAAGACAGATATCTGGGCGGCTTCTTCTTAATCTCACGAGAAACTGCACTGGGGCGAGCACAGTTAAAAAATGTGCACCATCTTTCAGCCCAGCTTCAGTTTTTATAGGAGTTTTTTATGTCAAGGTTAATGTAGGTTTAATCGGTCGTCCTCGCTCCCTCTCGCGGCACGGGTCCACGTCCAAGGGAAGGTCCTCCCCAGGTTAGTCATCGTCTGGATAGTTGATTCCCGTCTGGTCGCCAAGACTGACACGCCAATGCTGGCCTTCTCCGGCGGGCAGTCTCTCCGTCTCTCTCCCCGCTGGCATTCCTCTGTAATCTTGTCGGTGTGCATGTATATGCAGGTATACGTGTATGTGCGTGTGTATGTGCAGGTGTATGTATATGTGCGTGTGTATGTGCAGGTGTATGTATATGTGTGTGGGGGTGTGCAGGTGTATTTATATGTGCTTGTGTATGTACGCGTGTATGTGCAGGTGTATGTATGTGTCTGTGTATGTGCAATGGTGTATGTGCGTGTGCTCCGATCTCCAATTGTTATGTCTTTCGGAATGTGTTTTTTGCGATAGCGTCTGTGTGAGTCCTCCAGTGCCCAATTTGGTATGTTTGCATCTCTACAGCCAATGTGGAGAATGTGCTTCGTCGTCTTTGTCCATGAAGTGCTGTGAATGTGAGGGCAGCTCAAGGAAATGCTATGTGTGCAAATCTGTTCTCACTACTGAGAATTTCAATAAAGTTCACACATTTAAACTAAGTACTATAAATTTAGCATATGAGAATAATATAGTAAATCAGTAAACATCAGGACTACAATCCCAGTCATTCTTGTGACCCGTGCTTCTAGTTTAATTTGATAAATGCTTCTTGTTTCATCAATGTTTAAAATATTCAGTAAATATGAACCTGCTAACTTAAATAATTGACCTTCTGTCCTGTAAGTGTTTAAAATAATGCAGGCAATTGTAATACAATCCTTCAATATATATATATATATATATATATATATATATATATATATATATATATATATCAATCATTCAATATTATTCATTATCATTCCAAATCATTCAATTTCATGCACTATGATTCAAAATCATTCATTGTTATTGACTATGATTTAAAATCATTCAATATTATTCACAATCATTCAATATGATGCATTATAATTCTATATCATTCAATTTTATTAACTATGATTCTAAATCATTCAATATGATTCAACATCATTCAATATTATTCACTTTGATTTAAATTCAATTTCATTCAGTATGATTCAAATTCATTCAATATTATTCACTATAGGGCTGGGCGATATGACCTCAAATCAATATCGCAAGAAATTGAGCAATTTTACCTCAATAACGATAAATGCACAATAAATTCCAACCCCGTGGACTAAAATCAAAATAAATGCAGGAAATGCATATTGACTGTTTTTTTATTGACCAACTGGTACACGTTATTTTCAATGAAAAATAAAAGTACAAAAATCATTTGTATAAACATTCAAAATAGCTTGCTTTGATTGATGATTTGAACAATGTCACAAAGAAAAAGGGTACCTCTTGCAAAATCTTTTTCTGCAAATAGATTGCGCCAAGATGCTGTCATGATGTAAATAATGCCAAATTAAAAAAATGCTAAATAAAATGAAAGAAAATGTCAATGCAAGCCAAATAAACAAGTGTGCATCATCGGGGAAAATGTGCCGTCTCGAGTAATCTGGTGCGCAGTCGCCACTTGTCGTCTATGTAATGCACAGTCAAGCTCAGTCAGGGATCCATGTTGCGACCCGACCACAAGTCGGATGTAGATGCAAAATGCTTGACATGTCTCAGCTCCCGTCCCGATTTAGTCCATATCGGGAAATACGGCTTTCATGAAGCGTTTAAATCCTGTGCGCGCCACTGTAACTAGAGGAGCTTTATCTTTAGCTATATGCTAGGCTATCGCGTCCACCTCTGAGACGTTCTCTCGTATGGTGTCGCCTCCGTCAATGGGCTGTTGTCACTTGTCGAACCTTGCTTCTCACTTTGAACTTTCAGCACAGCACAGCATGGTTGTGTTGTGGGTGGTGAAAAAGCTTCTGGATTTGAATCGCCAGGGGAGGGGGGAGTCATGTGACTAGAGGCGCTGTTGCGGTCTTAAAAGGGCATGAACATTGCCGCAGACAGGAAAGGCTTTTCTTTTTTTTTTTAAACGCCGAATTTACCGACATGGGCAAAATGATTTCGGTCATTGTAATAAATTTCGGTAACTGTAAATTTTTGGTTTATCGCCCAGCCCTAATTCACTATGATTCAAAATCATTCAATTTCATTGTTTATGATTCAAAATCATTCAATTTCATTGTTTATGATTCAAAATCATTCATTGTTATTCACTAGTATTCAAAATCATTCAATATTATTCACAATCATTCAAAATGATGCATTATAATTAAATATCATTCAATTTTATTCACTATGATTCTAAATCATTCATACCATTCACTATGATTCAAAATCATTCAATTGCATTCTCTATCATTCAATATTATTCACAATCATTCAAATTGATGCATTATAATTAAATATCATTCAATTTTATTCACTATAATTCTAAATCATTCATACCATTCACTATGATTCAAAATCATTCAATTGCATTCACTATCATTCAAAATCATTCAATTTCATTGAATGTGATTCAAAATCATTCAAAATCATTCAATTTCATTGAATGTGATTCAAAATCATTCAAGTTCATTCACTTTCATTCAAAATCATTCATTTTCATTCACTATGATTCAAAATCATTACATTTTATTGACTATGATTCAAAATCATTCAATATTATTCACAATCATTCAATTTGATGCTTTATAATTCAATATCATTCAAATTTATTCACTATGATTCAAAATCATTCAATATCATTCACTTTGATTCAAAATCATTCAATATTATTCATTATCATTCAAAATCATTCAATTTCATTCACTATCATTCAAAATCATTCAATTTTATTCACTATGATTCAAAATCATTCAATGTTATTCACGATCATTCCATTTCATGCGCTATAATTCAATATGATTCAATTTTATTCACTAAGAGTCAAAATCATTCAATTTCATTCACAATGATTCAATATACTTTAATATTACTCACTATAATTCAAAATCAATCAGTTTCATTCAATATGATTCAGAATCATTCAAGATTAATCACTTTCATTCAAATCATTCAATTTCATTCACTATTCTTCAACATCTTTAAATATTATTAACTTTGTTTAGGAATAATTCGATTTTATTCAATATGATTCAAAATCATTCAACATTCACTTTCATTCAAAATCATTCAATTTCGTTCCATTTGATTAAAATCATATCATTTTATTCCATATGATTGAATCTTATTCAATGTTATTCACAATCATTCAATTTCATCCACTATAATTCAATATCATTAAATTTTATTCACTATGATTCAAAATCTTTCCAATTCATTCACTATGATTCAATCTAATTTCATATTATTCACTATAATTCAAAATCATTCAATTTCATTCACTATGATTCAAATTCATTCAATTTCATTCACTATGATTCAATATCATTCAGTTTTATTCACTATGATCCAAAATCATTCAATATTAGTCACTAAATTCAATTTCATGCACAATGATTCAATATCATTCAATTATTTTCAATATGATTTAAAATCATTCAATTTCATTCAATATGATTTAAAATCATTCAATTTCATTCAATATGATTCAAAATCATTCAATATTATTCACTATCATTCAAAGTCATTCAATTTCATGCATGATTATTCAAAATCATTCATTGTTATTCACTATCATTCAAAATCATTAAATTTCATTCACAATGATTAAAAAGTATTTAATGTAATTCACAATCATTCATTGTAATTCAGTTTCATTCAAAGTTGTTCAATGTTATTCACTTGCATTTAAAATTATTTAAAGTCATTCAGGATTCATATTATTCACTTTGATTTAATAACGTTCAACTTTATTCACTTTGATTCAAAATCATTCAATTTCATTCTCTATGATTCAAAATCTTTTAATTCCATTCACTATGATTCAAATTGATTCAACCTCATTCAATATTTCAGTGTCATTCAGTATTTTTCAAAAACATTCAGTGTCATTCAAAATCATTCAATCTCATTCAGTCTGTCAAAATCATTCCCCACAAAAAATTCCAGCTTTTCTGCCTTCACACGCAATTTCTTCAGGAATTGCATTTTCTAGTTTATTTTGTATTCGTACAAGATTCTTATTTTTTTTTCATGGAGCTGTTTTTTTTAATATGTTACTAAGAAAGCGCAGCAGAAAATGAGTCAGGCGTTGCTAAAAAAGATTTAATTTAATGAACAAAAATTGTGCTCTTGAGTTTAAACAAATGTAAGTACCTTCAATAAACTATAAATTAAAAAAAAATTGTATCGAAAAAAATATCGAACCGTGACACTAATGTATCAAAGCGTAACATATATATATATATATACAGTGAACCCTCGCTACTTCGCGGTTCACCTTTCGCGGGTTCAGTGCTTCGCGGGTCTAAAAAATATTCGGGGGCATTGTAGTTTCGCCGAGCGGCACGACGGGGCGCTGGAGCGGTTAGACGGCCGGCGTGCGCCGAAGAAGAGCGTGGGCGAAGAGGAGAGTGGACGAAGAAGAGCGCGTTCCCCCGGATACGATCGGTGGCGACGTTTCGCGCGGTTCGGACCGTACCAGAGCTCCGGCCGGCATGCGTGGCAGTTAAGCCGTAGAGGAGCACCTTCCCCGGGCACGGGCGGTGCCAAGTGGCCCCTAAGTTTAACCGAATGGAAGCTCCGGAGGAGGAGGGCATGCTCGCGTCACAGTAAGCCGAAGAGGAGCACCTTCCCCGGGCACGGGCGGTTCCAAGCGGCCCCTAAGTTTAACCGAATGGAAGCTCCGGGGGAGGAGGGCGGGCGTGTGTCACAGTTAAGCCAAATAGGAGCACCTTCCCCGGGCACGAGCGGTGCCAAGCGGCCCCTAAGTGTAACCGAATGGAAGCTCCGGAGGAGGAGGGTGGGCGTGCGTCACAGTTAAGCCGAATTGGAGCACCTCTTCCGCCCGGGCACGAGCGGAGCGCGAGGCTGTCAGTTATGAATGAATAAATAAATAAAGAATGCCACCTTTCATTTCACAGGGCACACCGGACGGCGTACCAGCAGGTAAAAGTCGGAGTAATTAAATAAATACAAAAAAAATGGCTGGGGAAAAAAAAAAATACGTTTTAATAATAATTTAGTTTTTTTGTTATAACATGAATTTCACTCTCTCTCTCTCTCTCTCTCTCTCTCCCTCTTTCCGTATATATATATATATATATATATATTATATATATTGTATATTATATATATTGTATATTTAAGCATTTTTGAAGGTGCGCCGCTACTTCGCGGATTTTCAGTTTTCGCGGGTGGTCTCGGACCTCATTAACCGCGATAACCGAGGGTTCACTGTATATATATGTATATATATATATAGATATATATATCTATATATATATATATCTATATATATCTATATATCCATATCTATATATATATATATATATATCTATATATCTATATATATCTCTCGAGCCGTCACCTTACCGTGGTGGAGGGGTTTGCGTGTCCCAATGATCTTAGGAGCTAAATTGTCTGGGGCTTTTGCCCCTGGTAGGGTCACTCATGGCAAACAGGTCCTCTGTGAGGGTCCAGACAAAGCACGGCTCACCAAACCCCCTTATGATCTCAAAAATACGGACGCGGGTCACCGCGGCCCCCCTCTGGAGCCAGGCCTGGAAATGGGGCTCGTCGGCGAGCGCCCGGTGGCCGGGCCTGCACCCATGGGGCTCGGCCGGGCACAGCCCGAAAAGGCAACGTGGGTCCCCCTTCCCATGGGCTCACCACTTG
>NC_142393.1:34042552-34070052 GCF_059441095.1 Idiotropiscis lumnitzeri | reverse complement strand
ACAAATTCGTGGATTGAAGTCACAAATGTGTAACGAGAATCTATAAATGTGTACATTGATTTGTATGCGCAAACACATCGTTAAATGTGTACAGAAATCCGTAACCTTGCAATCTGTAAACACTGTGCCACTTGATTGGCTGCGTTCTTACATGTGACTTTTGCCGTGCACAAGTCACAAATGCGTGTGGCGATTTCTGTAGACTTATTTGTGGCTCCGTAGCTACACATTCAGACCACAAGGGGAGACTAGTATGATACAGCTGCAGCAGGCAGATGACCCAATGGAGTCTAGTTGGCGTGCAGTTTACAAAATAAATAAATTAATAAATTTTAGAAAAGTATTTACTAAATGCAATAAAGGTAAGCATTGACAGGCGTAGAGAAGCTTCATCTATTTTTTTTTTTTTTTTTTTTGCTTCAATGATTAGTGTCATGATAGGTAATGTTTGTGTTACTACCCCTAGAGGGCAGTAGTGCCAAGGGTATTGAGTTATATGACCGGAAGTTAATGTGAAGGAATGAGGAAATTGTACTGACTATGTGAGTTCGGTGTGTAATGTACAAACAATACAGTTAATTTCACCTTATTCTTGCATATCCATCCAATTAAAAAAATATTGAATAAATGGTACTTGACCATGGGTCGATACCATTCACCTTATTTTAGTATATATTGGTGGTCCTGGCCTGATAGTAGTGATGGGTAAATGAAGCTTCAAATCTGCTTCATGAACCAGTTGTAGTATTTTTGGACTCCTATAGATGGCACTCTCTGTTCAACATTGAGCTGAAAGCAGACTGACTTGCCATTTTTTAAACCCTTTATTTAAACCAACAGTGCCATCTAGAGCACACAAAAATACAACAACTGGTTCATGAAGCAAATTTGAAGCTTCATTTTCCCATCACTACTGGATAGTATACTAGCGCCCCCCTGAGGTCTGAATGTGTAGCGACGGAGCCACCCATAAGTCTCCAGATACGCATTTGCAAATCGTCACACGCATTTGTGACCTGTGCACGCAGGACTCTAACAAAAGTCACATGTAAGAACGCAGCCAATCAAGAGGCCCAGTGTTTACAGATCACGTGCTTAGGGATCTCTCTACACATTTAACGATGTGTTTGCGCTTACAAATCAATGTACACATTTGTAGATTCTAGTTACACATTTGTGACTGAGGTTACAGATAACGATTCTTTTTACACATTTGTGGACTGAAATACGCATTTGTAAATGGTTTTGCTTCAATAACGGTCTCATATTGTTCCTTACAAATTGTGCATTACTTCAAGGGGGAAATTGCAGTTTAATGACCAGACAATAGAATATTATGAAAATGATCTAAAATTGTGTTGTATTATTTTATGAAAAATCACCCCTTTTTGCCTTTAAATTGTATTTAATTACAGTGGACCCCCCCCAAAATAGCAGCCACATATTCACCTATTTACAGATTTTTAAAAATAATTTTCCTCCATTCTATTTTTTAGGGGGGGGGGGGCAGAGACTCTCCCATTTTCATGAATAACTCTTATTGTATGTTTTTTTTGTTTTTTTTAATCGTTTCCAACAGTCACAAAGCCATAACATAGTGCATTCAAAAAGTATCTTTTCCCGATAGGATATTATCTGTTGCGGTTCGGGGAACCGAGAGTTGGGAAAAGAGGACCCAAGAGCGACTGGGGTGGTGTGAACTGGGTTTATTGAAAGAGGAGGCAGGGAAGCAACCCGATCCGAAACCGCGGCTGCGGGAGCGAGGATCGGCTGGCGGGCGTCGAGGCGGCGAGCGCTGGAAGTGGGTGGCGGGCTGGTGGAGAAGCAGCGGAAGCGGCGCGGAAGAGGCAGGTGAGCGGCGTGGCGGGGGGAGCGCAGGCGCGATGAACGCCGGTCAGGAACTCGGAGATGGGCGCGGGAAGCTCGGGTTCGGACGGGCACAGGACGGCTGGAGGGGGAACAAGAGGACACGGAAGTCAGACAGGCGCGGGAAGCAACAAGATCAGGCAAGCAGGCAGCGTGTCGGGACATGAGCCAGTACCACGTAACGTGACGGGATAATCCGGCGTCTGGCTCCTGGTCGGTCGCCGTGACCGGTCGGCCTGCCGGTCCCGTAAATGGTTGTCGACCTTGATGGCTAATACGATCAACTCTTCGAGGGTTGAGGTTTCATCGCGGACGGCCAGCTCGTCCTTGAGGGAGTCGGTCAACCCGTTGAGGAAGACCTCGCGGAGAGCGGGCTCGTTCCATCTGCTCTCGTGAGCCAGGATGCGAAACTCGACTGAAAACTCGGCTGCCGAACGGGAGCCTTGCCGGAGAGCGAGCAGCCTCCAGTATCGGCATTATAAAAGACAAAGAAAAAAACAAAGAACAACAAACAAGCATAAACGGCCTGCTCTCAAACTAACAAACTGTTAGCAACATCCATTCACACACGCACACGCCCCCCCCACACACACACACAAATAAAGCATATTCATGTGTAAAAAGATAGGCAGACAATACATGAAAATGAAATCACAATAATAATAAAACAGTAACGACCGTAGTATTAAAAGAGATGCTATTAGATGTTTAGAAATATACATAATTTACTACAGCCCAAGGAACGATGGTGGCAAAAAAGTCAACACACACTACCCAACAATATACATCGAATAAATACATGAAAATAAACAAATGAATAAATGAAATAAAATAAAGCTTATAATAAAATAAAAGAAGAGTGTTGGGGGATGAGGGGAGGGCATCCATTCGCTTTCTGGACAAATCACAAGGTTATTTTAGTATTCCTTGAAGGGTTGCCAGGTTTTAGAGAAGGCATCACCAGCTTCCATTTAAACAAAATCAGGCGTCTCGCCAGTAAAGTCGTCAAGGCCAATACACGGCGTTTAACCGCCAGCAGACCTAGCGACGAAAGAGGAGGGCACCAAAGAGAGCCGTCCATGGATCAAAGTCAAGTTGGACGTTGAGTACCACTGACAGCGTATCAAAAATCTGACGCCAAGATTGGACAAGATTATGGCACGACCAAAACATGTGGCTGTGATTAGCTGGTGACTGTTTACACCTATTACAGCTGTCGTCTATATTACCATATATCTTAGCCAGTCTTGAATTAGTAGTGTATTCTAAAAAGAACTTTGCATTGAAGCAAACCATGCCCAGTTAAAATAGAAGAGGAATGAACAAGTTTACGGATATGCTCCCATTGGTCATCAAGTTTCTTTATTCCAATCTCCTCTTCCCACATCCCCTACACAGAATCGAGCAATTGATAGTCATGTGAACCCATGCGATTATAAATGGTCGATATAGAACGCTTCTGAGTAGGGTCTAGGTTGAGCACCAAATCAACCAAGGAGTTGGGTGGCCGGCCAGGAAAATTAGAATAAGTAGTGCCTAACCTGTGAGAAATGAAAAAAAATGTGTCTGAGGTAGCTCAAATTGATCCGCAAGTTCACTGAAGTCTGCAAATTGGTTATCCACGTAGAGGTCCCTAAATCGTGCCAAACCCTTGTGTCACCATCTTTCAAAAGAGGGGTCAAAATCAGACGGTGTTAAAAGATGATTCTTTGAAATTGGAGCGAGAATTGATGGCTTAACTAAGCCGTAAGTTTTACGGAACTGAGTCCATATTTTTACAGAATTCAGGACAACCGTCCTGAGAGAAATTGTACCTTAAGAGGCAACCGGGCGGTAAGAAGAGAATGAAGCGAAAGCTCAGAGGAATTCGCCTCAATTTGGGCCCATGAAAGGCACGTTGTAGAACTCCATCCAACCAATAGACAAGTTTTCCAATATTGCATGCCCAGTAATACCTAATAAAGCTTGGCAGCTCAAGGCCACTTTGAGGTAATTGTAGAATGGTCTTTTCGATGCAGGGGGCTTAGTCAGCCACAAGAATGAAGAAATCAAGTAATCCAGCGGGGAAAAAAAGATTTTCTGATAAACACCAGAATATGTTGGAGCAGGTATAGAAACTTGGGAAGCATCACCATTTTCACAAAATAACCCTACTGGCCAGTGATAGCAGAATAGCGGACCATCGGGCCACATCCTGTTTACACTTATCCATTAGCGGGGGGAAATTCATGTTGAATAAGGTTGTCAAATTTCTGAGTTAAAAACACACCTAGGTAACGGAACCCTCGCGACGTCGTCTTAAAAGGGAAGGAATGAGACCGAGATGTAATGGCTAGGCGGTTAATCGGGAGAACTCCACTTTTACCAAAGTTCAATTTATACCCTGAATATTTGCCAAATTGATTTAGGGTTTTGATTACAGTGGGGATTGACGAAGAAGGGTTCGACAAATACAGCAACCAATCATCTGCATAGAGGGATAGCGTATGGGTAATGCCATAACTTGTTATGCCCCGACCCCTTCTTCAGTTCAAAGCCAAATGGCCAATGGTTCGACTGCCAAAGCAAAAAAAAGGGGGGTAAGGGGACAACCCTGTCTGGTACCTCAATGGAGGGCAAAGCAATCCGACCTCACACCATTTGTAATAATGTGTGCCGTCGGCCAGTCTAATCCATGCAATGAGGGCAGAACTGCAGAACTAAAGCCAAATTTACTCAAAACAGAGAATAAGTATTTCCACTCAACCCTATCAAATGCCTTCTCTGCATCCAAGAAATCACCACCTCAGGCACCTCAACACCAGGGGAGCCAATAATGTTGAAAAGACGCCTAGTGCTGGATTCCAAATTTCTGCCAGCCATAAACCCACCCAGTCTAGTCATGAGGAACCAGACCAGGCAGTGACGCTGTAATCTTGTGGCCAGAATTTTGGCCAAAATCTTCTGGAAAACATTCAGAAAACTGATGGGTCTGTAGCTACCAAATTCCAGAGGGTCCTTATCTTTTTTAAGCAAAGGGCAAATGTCAGCCTCCGAAAGGGTTCGGAGGAAGCTTGCCAATGGAGAACGCCTCATTGTAGACATTAACCAAGTGCGGCCCCAACAGATCTGCGTATAATTGATAAAACTCCACTCCATAGCCATCGGTGCCAAGTGATTTACCAGACTGCAGTTGTCCAATCGCTTCACGTACCTCCGACAACATGATCGGGGCACCCATCTTTTCGGCCATACCTATATCAACTGTTGGGTAAGAAAGGTTTTCAAGAGGGTTACAACCCTCCCAATCTCAAGGCGAGTATTCTGATTCATATAGGTTTGAGTAGAAATCCACGAAGCTACCGTTAATCAATGTAGGGTCCGAAATCAATGCTCCAGTTGTCGACCTAATCCTTGTGTTGGAATTTAGCTTTATATCAATGTTAGAATTGAATTTTAAACCAATGTAACCTCAAATTAGTAATCTGACTCCAATTCGCGACCTTACCCAACTCTCACTCATCCAACAATATGCGCGCTCGTTCTGCAATAGAAAGGTATCAGGAAGCCGGCATTTTCACACACGAGTGGATTTATTCCTAACACTCAGATTTTCTACATGGCACCTGGGTCTCGGGTCCCTCTCAATACAACTCTACACCTCTCTTGCCACCAGCGAATGTACTCTCCGAGTTGCCCAGTAATGATTCATACTATACAATACGCAAATGGAACAGAGAAAAAGGCATCCTGGCATGATTCTATTGGCTATGTGTATCCTGCAGTTAACTTTAGCTTGCTCTCATTGGTCTTTCTTCCCCCGCCGAATCCCGTGGTGGCTCCTCCTGGTTGTGATCTTTTGATGGCTGCTCCTTCATCCACTGCCCCCCGAGTCATCTCGTCTCGCTCCCTCCTTGCGGCTATCATCATCTGTCCTGAAACATTCCATTCTCGCACACCCCCCGCAACCAGTTTCGCTCCACCAGTCACACTCTCAGCATTTTACAATATCACATTTTCATACACTGGATGCACCAACATCTAATGAACAATGTTAAACTCAAACTCTTATATTCCTTTAATAGTCAAATGTATGAAATCCTTTAAGTGTAACCGAAGTTTAGACCATGCTAATGACAAGACCCTCAGGAGAGGAATGCAGGAAGATTGGATCAAGGCTGCAACAAAAGAGGTGTGAATGAGACACCTCTGAAACAATGGACTTTCATGCCAGGACAACAAAAGTCATGCTGGTGGCTCCTAGCAGTCTACCCTTTGCTCTGTTTAGATCATGACTGCCATGATTACATTATCCTTTACTTGTTATCAGCCGAGAGAGGGTCGCGGATCTAGCCTGATGAGCAAGAAGTCTATTGGCCTTGTCCCCCGTCTCAAAGTAACAGCATTTAATCCTCAGCAGCTTCACTTCCACTTTAGTAGTTGTCAAAAGATCATATTCAGCCTGAAGCTTGAGGCGTTCATTGTAAAGAGCATCCGAGGGGCTTGCGGCATGCTGCGCATCAACCTGGAGAGTGTGATCCGAAAGCCAAGATATCCTGCCCATCTTGACCTTCTTCCTCTGAGAAGCAAACTAAATAGTTTGCCACCTCAAGTATACTTTGCATGCCTCCCACAGTATTGCTCTTGAGATGTCCGGGGTGTCATTTATTTGAAACTAGATGGACATTTCTTGTCGGAAAAAGAGTTAAAAATCTGTATCATTCAAAAGAAAATGAGAAAGCTTCCCATTATTGTTTGGGATTGAATAGTTCGGGAAATTTATATCTACTCAGGTAGGGGCGTGGTCGGAAACTACAATGATATGGTATTCACATGACTTCACCCAATCCAGCAATTTATTGTCCAAAAAGAAAAAGGCTATCCTAGAGTAGGTGCGATGAACATTAGAGAAGAACGAAAAAAACCTTTGAAGGAAAAAGGAATCTCCAAGGGTCGCTCAAACCAAGTTGGTCCGCAAATGCCTTTAACGTAGTGGCGGAGTTAGATAAATTGTAGGGCCTAGAGGAGCACCTGTCCAAAACAGGATCCTGAATGAGGTTAAAATCTCCGCCTATAATTGGATAGTGTTGTTAGTGTGAGCGCGGATGGTTGTTCGTCTTTGTGTGCCCTGCAATTGGCTGGCAACCAGTTCAGGGTGTCCCAGGCCTACTGCCCGAAGATAGCTGGGATAGGCTCCAGCACCCTAGTGAGGAGAATCGGTATAGATGATGGATGGATGGATGGATGATCCATATCCGGAAAAGAGGAGAAGAGACGAGTGATAAATTGATCGTCATCCCACACGGGAGCATGAACGCTGACTAGAAGTACCGGTACATTGAAAAGCCTTCCAGAAACTGCAATGAAGTGGCCATTTTGATCAGCGACCAAATGTCGGTTCAAGTCAAGTCAAGTCAATTTTATTTGTATAGCCCTTAATCACAGACAGTCTCAAAGGGCTTTACATAGCCACAATCGACATCCCCGATCTTAACCCCCAGGAGGGCAAGGAAAAACTCACAAAACCTAATTAGGGGAAAAGTGAGAAACCTTGAGAAGGGACCACAGATGGGGGAATCCCCCTTCCAGGATGACCGGGCTGCAATGGATGCCAACTGGGCAACATTTGACACATACAATGATGCTATGCAATAATAGATGAGATAATATAAGAGTCAATTGAATGAAGTGCTGCAGGAAGATGACTTCAGTGGAGTGGGTCCTCATCCAGGGCCGTAATATCCATGGCAGCATATCCGAAGATGAGCCTTCGATCTTGTACCGGTCAGTTGGTGTAAATTCAGTACAGCCACTTCCAAGTGAATCGCCATCACCTAATTCGGGGAATTGGGAACAGAAAAGAAAGAACAGAAATAGCAAACAGGCCAACAAGTAGTTCAATGAAGTGCTGAAATATAAGGAAATCAGAAAAGGCGCTGCATGAAGACGACTTCGGCAGAGCAGGTCCCTTCCCGGTTCGTCAGTGCCGTAATCTTCAAAGCATGTCCCCATCACCTAATTCCCAAGCAGGGGAAGGAGGGGGCAGAAAAGAGAAGAAGCGGCAGTAAACAGGCCAACAAATAATTAAATTAGATGCTAAAGTATATAAATAAATTGATCAGATGTCGCGCTGCAGGAAGACGACATCACTGGAACAGGTGCATGCCCAGTTGGTCAATGCCTTAAACTTCCTAGTGGGTCACCGTCACCTAATCCCCCAGCCGGGGGAAAAGGGGGCAGAAAAGAAAACAAAAGAAAAAAAAGCGGCAGTAAACAGGCCAACAAATATTTCAGCTAAATGCACAAGAGTATAAATGCGTCTTTAATAGTGTTTTGAACATTTCTACTGAGGTGGCGCCTCTAATATCTGAGGGTAGTGCATTCCAAAGCATTGGTGCCCGAATAGAGAACGCTCGAGAACCTGCGGACTTCTTTTTGGCTCGCGGGATCACTAAAAGACCAGCATTTTGTGAGCGAAGGTTTCGGGACGGAACATATGGTACCACGAGGTCAACGAGATAAGAAGGTGCTAAGCCGTGCAATATTTTAAAAGTAAGTAGCAGAACTTTAAAATCACATCTCAAGTGGACCGGAAGCCAATGCAAATTGGCTAATATCGGGGTAATTTCTCGTCTTAGTTAAGAGTCTAGCTGCTGCATTTTGAACTAACTGCAGACTTTTAATACTCGACATGGGGAGACCCGAGAGCAAAGCGTTACAATAGTCGAGGCGAGACGTAACAAACGCATGGATTAAGATTTCCGCGTCACACGTTGATAGAATTGGGCGAATTTTAGCAATGTTACGCAGATGAAAAAACGCAGTTCGAGTAATATTTTTAATGTGCATTTGAAAAGACATAGTTGCGTCAAATATAACACCGAGATTTTTTGTTGAATCCTTTTGGATAATATTACATTTATCGATATTCAGAGTGGTGTCTTTGAAAAGGTACCGATGACGCGCTGGTCCAATGATGAGCATCTCGGTTTTATCTGAGTTAAGACGCAAAAAATTGAAAGACATCCATTGTTTAATTTCGGCAAGGCACGCCTCTAATTTATAGCAGTCGCGCGAATTCGTTATATCCAACGGCATGTATAATTGCGTATCATCAGCATAACAGTGAAATTTCAAATTATGTAGTCTTATTAATAATCGGTGCACCCCTGGCCCTCACAGAAAGTATTGAGTGGAATACGTGACTCATCCAGGGTTTCTTGAGACGGGTAACCTCAGAGTTTTTGAGGTGAGTTTCCTGGATAAAACAAATTTCACCGTTGAGTTGTTTTGAGTGTGAAAACACCTTATCCCTCTTGGTCGCCATATTGACTCCCCTAACATTCCACGACACCAATCTACAGCCCCAACCACGTCGTGAAAGAAAATTACTCACCCTTCATCGGAAGACTTGAAGCGAGAAGTTGCTTTGGGGGTTGGCGAATGGGGGGTGGGGGTGTATAATAATAATAATAATAACAAGAATACAAAAGAAAAAAAAAACTTGACGCACGCACACACATCACACCTATCCCTAAGTAGCTTCCAGTTTCTATACATCCTTAACAACCTTTCCATTACTGCTCCCACAGGCAAACATTCAGAGATCGAACCCCTCTTTCCAAATAAAAGCCCTATCCCAGAAAAAAAAGAAAAAGAAAACGATAAGGTCGGCAGCAGTTCTTCTCCAAACATCTCCACGAGAGCCTCAGAAAAAAAGGTTGTTGCTCGGGGGCCCTCCACCGACTCCGGAAGGCCAATGATTCTGATGTTGTTACGTCGACTTTGCCCCTCCAGGTCTCGAAACTCTTAGATTTAAGGCTAGCGCAGGCCTCTGTTAGCATGGAGACCGTAGCCCCCAAACTTTGATTGCGGTTGTTAGTCAAGTTGAGGCCGGACTCCAAGCTTACAATCTGTTCGCCGTAGCCCGTGACGACAGCCTGCAAAGAGTCGAGTTTAGTTTCCACAGAAGCAAAGGCCGACTTGAACTCCGCCGACATTGCCAAAGTTATGGATTTGCGATGTTCCTCCAGCAGGCCAGTGAGAGCTACCATGCTAACGTGATTAGCTGAGATGAGCGGCTCGTCTTATTTAATGTCTTTTTCTTTTGCCAGTCTGGTACCAGATGCCATGGGGAATACCAAAAAATATGACCAAAATTATTCAAGATATTTATATGAAAAAGTGTGGTTACAAAAAGTTAGGGTTTGTCATTCAGTGTGGGAGCACGCAATGCGTGCGTCTACTCCATTTGCCCTCTCCACCGGAAGTCATGTTTTTTTTTGTAGAATTTTTTTTTTGTTTCACAATAAATGGGGTGAAGTGAGGCGCTGTTCAAATTTTGCTAGCATTTTTAAAAAGGCAAACTCCGTTGAAACGAAGATGTGAAACAGGAATAATCTCCCAAACTCACTTTTATTTTTTACGTTGAGCTTTATGCAACTATTTTTAAATGTCTTTATCAGGTCTGCTGATTTGTCATGATTTCCTCCCCTTTCATACAGGCCACCGATTTTATTAAGAGAAACATCGTCTTGTCCAGTGGCTTTGTTGGAGGATTTTTCCTTGGTTTGGCCTCCTAAACGAGACTGTCTGCACGCCATTATTTACATCTCCTCTACCCTTGTGAATTAATGATGGACATCATTTTGAACATTAGAGAGTGATATGTGGTGTGAGTTTAATACTCTAGATTATGGTTGAAAATTACAGAATTGAGCACTAATGTTTGGTTTTGTGTTTTTTAGATGCTGGATTACATTTATCACTCTGGTCTTAATCCAAAAATATTTTTAGATTGCAGTTTATGTTACAATGGGTTTCTAGTGTCATATGCATGAAAAACACTGACCCTAAATTGCCAAATGTTAATATATGGTACATTATTTAGTGCATACTTGTGTGCAGGGCTGGACTAAAACAAAATAATCGCCCTTACCATTTTGGGCTAAAACTGGCCCCTCAAAATAAGCGGAAAACAACTGACTTGTGATTTATGTTTGTGTTACCTGAAGGAATGTATTTTACTGTAATCCCGATGGCTGGATTTGACAGCAGTGTTGTTTTTGGCATGCACTTTAGATTTAGTCTTCGTCATTTGGACAAAAATGCTCATTAGTTTTCGTCAGATTTAGTCATTCCTATTCGTGATAGTTTCAGTCTAGTTTTAGTCGACGAAAACTCAAACTAGGACAAACATCTGTTGTCACTGTTGTTTTTTTGTTTTTTGCCTTATTACATTCTATTGGTGTATCATGATTCATGTTTTTGTACAGTATGCTGTAGGGAATTGATCTATGTGAAATTGTGAACTGCCTCGTTTTTATTGCTGACATCTAAACTGTAACATTTTGTTGGGTTCCTTATTCATATTTAAACATGAACAAATTGCATTATGAATTTTGATGTCTGTATTAAATAATATTAAATGCTGACTGTTTGTGTACTTGTGTAAAAGCCATGAACCTCCCAACTAAAACCAGATCTTGCCATACATACTGTGTTCAAATTGATGATGTACAATGTTTTGAAATAAAACGTTTGGCTTTTATTATAGCTGTGCTAGCCATAAAACATAACAGCTGCACATGGATATACAAATAGACAGTCATGTGCAAAATGCACATTGATATTAACTCTACACTGCTTGCTTCACTTTTTGTCTGACACAATTGAATGGACATTTTCTTTCTGATGAAGGTACATTGATCCTTCTGCTACATTTAGCTGTGCCCATCACTGGGGCCACATAGTTCAGGGTACCAGCGGGCCAATAGGGGGCCATGCCCACTCACCAGATTGGTTGTGTCTCAGAAAAGTATTTTTTTAAATTAAATGTTTATTTTATTTATCATTGTAGAGAGGACTACAAAGTCCTAGTAAGTTAGCATTCTTATTTGCTCACCTCTTTTCTGTGATTTCTAAGCCATTATTGGTGGTTATCTAAGACCTAAGTCACTGTGATATTATTTTCAGTTGACAGAAGTGACAACATGGCCGCCCAACTGACATACCTAAAAACGGGTAGATTTTGCTGCTTAACACATATTCCACGAATGCAATATTACCGTATTTTCGGAACTACAAGGCGCACCTGCATATAAGCTGCAGTAACTCTCTTTTGGAAAAACAATTTTTTTTTATACAAGCCGTACTAGGCTATAAGCCGCAGTTTTATGTGTTGACAAATATTAGTTGTTCACTGCATGTACAAAACAATTTTCTACTGTGAGTTCACATAAAGGTGCATAAACAGATTGTTAAAACTGCCTGTTAAAACACAGCAACAACTTTGCTAATTAAAACAGAACAGACCCAAGAGAAAAAAAAAATTATTTAGCATATTTTCTGCACTATAGAGCGCCCCTACCGGTGAAAGAAAAATCAACAGAAAAGCTGCACGGTTGTATTAGCCACATGGTTCAGAATCTAGGAAAAAAGTAGCGGCTCATAGTCCGGAAAATACGATAAAACGTTTTGACAAGTGGGCATGCATAGAGGAAATTCTTCTCAAGAAATTTTCTGAGTTGACTTCCCCTGAAAGTGAAAGTGTCTTAAACTATGTGGTGGACTCACATTTCATGGCCTATGTTATGTCTTTCTTTAGGAAAGCCACATAAACACATCCATACTAAAGGATTTTATAAGCTTGACTACAAGTGACATGTATTCAGTTTAATGCAATAAAGATATATACTGATTGGGCTTTAATTCAATGTATGAGAAAAGGTCAGGCCAGGCTGTGTGAAATAAATGGGTGGCAGATGTTTTGTGCAGGAGGAGCCGCACGTCGGAGAACTGAGTGTGCAGACGCGAAGGGTCCCGGACTTCGATCAAGGCCACCCGGCTGTTGTTGTGTGAGATGGTCACACGGTCGACCGTGAGAGCAGAATAACAGATCCAGTGGTTCATGGGCAGTGGAGCGCACAAACAACTGCCTTGGCGCGCACCGTGGGAAGAGCCGACACGTCACCTTGCGGGCAGAAGACGTCCACTAAGAGAAAGCTAAAGTTAACTGCAGATGACACATAGCCAATAGTAGAATAGTAGGATATCTTTGCTTTGTTTGCTGAAATGTATAAATGATCCTGGGCAACTCGGGGGGGGGGGGGCGTCGTCCTCTGTTGGGTACAGGGACGCGCAGAGCTGTAATGGTAGGAACCGAGCCCCAGGCTTTGTATTAGATCTCGTGTTAGGAATAAATCCGCTCCCGTGTGAAGTTGCCGGCTTCCCGGTCATCTTTCTCTCAAAAACGAGCGCGCATAATTGTTGGATGAATGAAGGTCGTGTTTGGTTAACCATTAATGGAGTCAGATAATTAATTCAAACTATTTTGGTAAACTTTTGGTACATTTAAAGTTAGGAATTCCAACAATTTTTGGTGACCCCGACGTAATGAGAGGGAGAGGACTACAAAAGAAATCCACAGACTTCGAATAAGAGAACCACAGGGTCTGGGATCAGGGACCCTTATCCACACCAAGTGAAGACTTGTTGAACGGAAAGGAAATCCCGACTTAGACCTGTTTTCCTCTGGTGGTACCACATCTAAAAGGTAAGCAGAATACCTGTTACTACATGTCTGAATTCTGCACAATTGGGGAAAAATAAATGTAACAGAGGAAAGCGGGGATAATTGGGACATTAAATATTAAAAGTGTGGATTGTGACGGTGTAAAATCTGGGATTTACGTGATACGGTGTAAAATCTGGGATTTACGTATCGCGAAGTCGTAATAAAGTGTAAAATCTGGGATTTACTTATTACAAAAATAGACTATATGTGGTATTGATATGGTGTAAAATCTGGGATTTACGTATCGCGATTTGTGTGCAAGTGTAAGCAGTGTGATTGGTGTGATATAATTTGGAATGTTTTGTTTGATATTTGGCTGGGACGCACGGGAGTGGATTGTTCAGGAGGAGTGGAGATAGGTGAGATATGGGGCTCGGTTGCGATGAACCGTATGAAAGCGATGGTGTGAGGCAAGAAATTGATGGACATTATGTGCTGCATAAAAAGTGTTTGGGACACGCACGGGTGGATTTCGAGATGGAGAATGGGAGGAAATGTGAGAGTTTTCTTGTGTCCGGCGTTTCAGACGAGCGGGCTGAGGTTTGGTCGGAGATTAATGGTCATTATGCAAAGCTGGAATCACAGTTGATTAGTGGAATAGAAAGTAAGAAAATTAAGAAGGTGAAAGAACGGAGCCAGAAGTTGTTTCTGAAATTAAAGGAGGATGATTTGTTTCGCGGTGGTCCCGGAACATGGGACATGTCGACGTTAGCGAGGCAGTTACAGAAAAAGGAAAGCAGAATGTCGAAATATTTGAGATATGAAGGAGGATCAGAGCCAAGCTGGATGGCGACAGCGTATTAAACTTGAGAAGGAAGTGAAGGAATTGGAGAAAGATAGACGAGGCATTCACCAATTGGCAATTGTTGCCACTGCGCTGGGGGCGATTGTCAGGTTCGTCAATCAGACATAGTATATTTTTAAAGTTTATCTTACCCCTGGTGTTCCGTGCTGTCCCTTCTGGTTCAGTCGGATGGTGATCGAGCCGAGCGTCGGGATGTTCTAGCGAGGCTGGCCTCAAAATGAGGGTTTTAATACTAGTTGCTGTGCACAGTCTTCCTTCAGCCATCACTGTTCCCTCCGCTCGATCCAGTCACCATCCAGCTCGAACTCTGAAATGTCACGGGAGAATCACACCAAATGTGGTGGAGCGACCCTTACCATGACAAGTAGGAAATTCAGAGACAAAATAGACACGGACAACAAGTGGCAAGAGTCTGGCAGCCAGGAGAGATGATACCCCAGTGATCGGGTCGAATCTCTGAAGCTTACTGCACCTCCCTGGGCCTTTTATTGAAAATCACGAGTTATATCACAATACAGGTTTACACAACAGATCAAGGGTATGTTTATTCTGGTCGCAGCTGTTGTTGATCCTGCTCACGTCCGCACTTCTTTCATGTTGATTTGGAGTCGACTTGACCTGGGTGCAGGTGGCTGTTCCCAGAGTTGTTAGTTAATGTGTGAACCAAAATTAGCAACAAAACCTATACCGTGTAGTTAATGTTGTGCCGTGTGATATCAACTTCTCTTTATTACATTTGTTAATAATTGTTCTTATGTTATTTCTCTGTAGCCACTTCATAAGAATTTCTTTATTATTCTCGACATTCTTCTTTAGCATAGGTGTCGTCGTAGTTGCAGCAGACTTCAGCAAACATCTCTTATCAGGATTCAGCACGATGTTGATTGCGTCAGCTTTTCTTCTGCATTTCCACTCAAATTGCAAACACTCAAGCATAATCTACTTCACTAGATTTGCAACATGTGATATGCACTACGTATTAAAATAAAGCTGTGTCACGGCAAATGTAGAATAACCTCTTAATATTATTCTAACAGCGATAAAAGAGGAAGAGAGTGTGAATGAGGTGCAGGTGAGTTTGAGAATTGATCCGGACATTTTGGTTTGTCCGGAACCGAGATTTAAGAGGCATTTGATATACCATTGCCGCATCGACATGGAAAAAGCAAATAAAGATCAAAAGGAATCTGACGCTCTGGCGACTAGTTTGGGTAAACTACAGTTGGCAAAGTTGCATGGTGAGGCAAAACAATAAAAGGTGAAACAAAAACAGATGTATCAAACTCCAGTGGGTGCTGGACGGCGCCAAGGTCAAGGGTTCCGTGGTAGATACAGAGGGCGGGGTCGTGGCGCCCCCCCAGGCCGGGGGCGGAATGGGTTCGCTCCAGGGACTTGCTTCAACTGCGGGTCCTCTGACCACTGGGCACGTGATTGTCATGGCAACCCACCACCAGGGGTGGAGGAGCAGAACCAGCAAGCAGGGCCACCACATCAAGGGGGACCGCAGCAGCCCCGCCCGTGGCCACAGCCGAATCCAAGGGGTCAGTATTACCAAGCTGACCCGTGGTACGGCCCGGACGAATAGGGGGGCCTGGGAAGCTCGGGAAGCACTGGCAGGCAGAACCAATGCTTCAGTTGACAGTGGCGGACACTCCAGTCCAGATGTTGGTGGACACTGGAGCAACACATTCATCAATCAACATGCCACTGCCAAGTAGAGCGTTGTCAAGGTGAGTTACAACATTAGTCGGCTTCTCGGGACGTCCTCAGATTCTGCCCTTTACCCGGTCACTGGAAACGGAAATTACAAACACTGGACAGAGAAGATATTACAGGTGCGGAAGGGCGTGAAACAAGAAATTAAAAGAACAAAAAGGTTGGATTAAAATAAATTATCTAATTAATTAGTATAATTATAATTATGAATTCAAAACAAATTTCATGTTATTCAGTAACAGGAGGAGAGACATGGGTTCTCAAATTGACATTTATGGTATTGATATTACGAGAGTAAGAGAAACTGCTTCTAGGTGTCATTCTTAATTAGAATTCGTGTTGGAAACCACATCAATCGAGCACAAAGTAAAAAATTAGCAAAAAACAATAGCTCTGTTATGCAGAGTAAAAGATACATTGGATAAGAAAGCACTATATATATCGATATTTAATATAACATTATGAGTGTTCCCTATATGACCCATTGGATTGACACATGGGGAAGGCCTGCAAAATATACAGTCAGTCAATTTTTACTTTACAAAAAGGGGCCATAAAATAATTAGAAGAAAGCAATATCGTGAACCAACAAATCCACTATTTTTGCACTTAAAATGAACAGGATTTCATGAATTAACAGTAGTAGCGCTCTTCAATTTATGCTCAAATACACACCAAACGATGCAAATCATTAGTTAAGCCATTTTGAAACGCTCATACCCTCAGTCGGAATTTGATCCTTATATGCTTGACATGTTGCAGAAGGCGAACATGTTGGAAAATATGTCTATTTTTTATGTTATTATAGAGGAATTTCTCTCATGAGTTTAACCGCTCTTGTGTCCCTCTTGTGTTGTTCCAGTTTTGTTATATTATTGATTGAGCTCACTTTACTTGTGGCTTGGTGCTCGGCTCGGCTGGTTAGCACGTGGCTGCGGCCATCCAGAGTGGAGTTGTTTTAGGAATACTGTTCGGAATATTACAGTTTGAAAACTAACAAGTTTAAAACTACTTATTTTGAGACTATTGTCATTGATATGGGCCTACTAGTATTTTAGTAGTTTTCTAAATCTGGTCATGTAAAATGTTCCTGTTCTATTGGTAGATAATATTTATTTTCCTTATGATTTTTCTGAGTTATGATTTCCCCTTATGAATTCCAGACAAATAGGAGGGGAAAACACAGAGGCCCTGAGTGGCCCGCGGCCCCTATGTTTGTTTCCATACAACCCATCCCTTCACAGCCCAGTTTGTCTCTTTTCCTGACACTCATCTCCTCACTGTGTGTGTGTGTGTGTCTGTGTTCCCTTTGGCTGATAAACATAGCTGGTTGTTTGGTCTACGATAGTTTTGTTTACTTTCTTTGCTGCCTACTCTCTGTCGGTTATTGTTAATTTGATTCTCCTTGTTATGTGGCATGAAGAAAAATTTTTAAGGATCCATTGGCATAAATAAAGGTAAATAAAGAGGAATTTGTGTTCCCCATAAGAAAATATGAGCCTTGATAGGAGATTGGTTTACCAAATATAAAGTTGGATTAAAAAGTTCTGTAGATGATTTATTAACTGATGTGTATTAAATGTGACAAAGGTGGAAGACAGATGTTTTATGACTGTACGACGCGAACTCTGACATGACAACTTTTAAGGGACATGACAGCATTTCATAAATGCCAGACTGCTAACATCCACATCTATGAGGTGTTTGACATCACAGGTGCAGGATTGTCAGCTACGTCCAGGAGAAACGACATCACAGGGACTGAATAGGAAAATCAAGAGAACCACAGTTGTAAACTTTGGCATACGCTGGCTGAATTGAGGCAAAATTAAGGATCTGCCATCATAAATCTTAGTGTAATCAAGGCGGACGCGCCAAGGGAGGGGTCTCGGTGTGGAATTGGAAATTGGAAATTATCTTTTTGGGTAAGGAATTAGATACCTAGAGGGGAATGAAAGTGTGAAAGAAAAAGTGTTTGTACGTATATGTGGTTTGAGTGAATGCTTAAGGGACGGCCCTCAGGAAGAAAACCTGATTAAGGACACCGGCAAGCCCTTACAGTACTTAGGATGCAATGGGCGGACAGGCCTGATCAACCTGGATCCCTATTGCACTCCCAAGTATTGATTTTCAAATTGTTATTGGAGAAAGATTGGAGTAATTAAATTCAAGCATCAAGTGAATGATTGATTGACATTATTACACAAAATTTATGCAAAACTGAAAGTTTCAGAAGGGAGGTAATTTACCCCTTCTCACTGGCAAGTGCCACTCCTCCAGTTCTCTCCACAGGTTTGAGGTGACATGTGACCTGTGTGACCAGAAGGCCGGAGAACGCTTAAAATAGTGCCTCATCACGCCCATCCCGGAGGTTCTCCTCAACAAGGAGGAGATATAAGATATTCTAATTTAGGGTCCACGAAACAGATTAAGATATAGTTGTTGCTTTAGCCTGTTCATGTGCCTCGCTGGTTTTATTATTATTCACATTGGGTGCGCGACTAGATAACATACACCCAGTACAGGATAGAGAAAATTTTGTTGTATTGTTTAGACTTTTCCATGATATACAGCACCACAGCGGTGATACTTGAAGTTAATGTCAGTTAAGTGGGGCAGTTGCGCTGTTTTTATGAAAAATTACTCACTTAATGCAAGGGTAGGTCCTCCGTAGGGGGATGCAAGAGTTACATTTGGCACAAAATGTACTTGTCAGGAACTGTCCTCACTTGAGGCCAAGGCCAGACTTACAGACCAGCATGATGGTCATCGGCTGAATGGGGACACCTCAGGTGAGATTGGCCGTGCCGTGCATCAGAGTATTTCTGGCCCCGTTGGGGCTGATGTTGCTGTGTCTTTCAGATGGGGAGGGGAGGAGACAGGTCTGGTCTATGTGGATGGAGTGAGACTTTCGGCAGTGACCCATCCAATAATGTCGTCATTACACAGCTGTCCCAGTTGGCCGTCCACAAGGGCGTGCCCCTTCCGGGTGCAGACATCATGCGAAACAGTCAATCAATGAAAAAATGCTTAATCGGTCTAAGTAGAGCACATTTTGTACATAATTTTGCACAACATCAGAAAAGGATAATATGGGAGTGGATTATGGAGCGTTACTAAAAATTGTTGTACTTGCAGGATAAGGAGGCCAAGAGAGATAAAAAAAACTAAAAAAAGGGGGAGCAGCGAAGGCAGCAGCCAATGGCTCCCATTGGACCTGCTCCTTCCACTTCTGCTGCTCGTAGGCAAGGTTCGGGTGACGCGGCGCGACAGCAGACCGGCTGTCCATAGCAGGGCGGTCAACGAGGTCGGGATTGCGGTAACAGAGGTAGGGGTGGTTATAGACGGGGGTTGTGAGTGGGGTGTGCTCATGCTGCGGGGTGTGGGATCACTGGGTGATGAGCTGTCCATACCGAGCCACTTTCTGGAGTCTTCCATCCTCTGGTCCGGTGCCATGCCTGTCACAAAGAGCTCCACCAGCGCAGGGGGCGCCACCTTTACCCACTCCCAACGCACTCTTGATACCAACCCGCTGGTACCCCATTCCATGACAGAGGGCCACGGAGCTTCAGCGTTCGAGGACTGGCAGGTCCCTGCATTCCGAGGACGGTGGATGGACAAGTTTTCGATGCTGCTGGATATTAGGGCGAGCTATGAGCTCCTTCCGCATCTCCCAGTGAGCCATGTGGACTCTCAAGATTGCCTGAGTCACTGCCCTAGACTGAACGAACACTGGAATTCGAGTGGCATTTCTGGATGGGACTGAACTTGACTGTGCACATCCTTCGGAGGGAGCATATGTCGTGCTCTCTTCCTTCCCAGTGGCTGAACTAAACTGAAACATCTGAGGGCAGCTCTGAAACCTGGTTCTCCATCCTCCCGCGGTGGGTATGCCCTGTTCCTGCTCTGGTCTGAGTGGTGTAGCAACCTCCACCCATGCAATTCAGCAAATGACACATTACATTGTACATGTGATCACACACATGATTTGGTTTATCAAAATGCATTCATCTAAATTTAGTCAGGAGTAGATCTTCCATTAGGATTATATATTTGTTATGACTACCGGCGTTGCCTCGCACGCGTGCCTTGTCCCTGAGCAGCGGAAATGGTATGAATTGTTTACTTTCACCGAGTCACAAATCACATTGAATATTGATGCGCGGCATCATACAAAAGATCTGGGCCCCATAGTTGTTGAATACTCCGCGTCACTATCAGAATATCATATTTTAACACCCACTAAAAATTCTTCGATTTTGCGAACATCCAAAATTTCACAAGACGGGTCACTCGGAAGAGGTAATTCTGTGTGTGTGTATTGTTTTTACTGTCTCTACACCCTCCCCAGTTGACAGAATCAGTGTGGGCACGGCCTGGAGGTGGATTGAAGCATTCAGGAGACAATAGGAGGTGAAGACTGCAGCGGTCTTGGAGCTGTCTATGTCTTGGAGAGCACCTATTCTTCCCGTAAAAAAAAAAAAGGTTTAATTTGGTATCTGCGTTATTATAGTTTTGGGATTTTTTATTTTAAGCATACTATTTCATTTGGGTTGCTTTAAAAATTTGTCAAAAAACAGTCAAAATTGGAGCGTTAGCTCAAGGCTTAATTTGGAATCTCTAAACACAGTTAGATATTTGAACTCAGTGAACTAAATTTTATTTAATTCAGGAATGATTTGCCCATGTTGCGAAGTCATATTCTAATATTGTGCTATATTAGCTGGATATCATTTGGACATTATTGCAAACCAACACTGCTGGATTGTGGTGATTATCAGCAAAACTAAATTAATACGTTGGAGAATTGTTTCTGGGGGTAATGCCTGTGAGGATGACTAGATTATATTCGAAGAAAGCTATTACAACAGTCTGGAAATTGAAATAGATATAATATTTGGTGGGTTTACGTTAATTAAAATATATTATTCAAGTGACTGATACAAGCTTCACAAACAAATTGAAAAAGGTGATTGAATACAATTAATTATGGTATTATTGCGATTATTTAGCATGCATTTTTTTGAAGGATTGTATAACGATTGCTGGCATTATTTTAAACACTTACGGGACAGAAGGTCAAATATTTAATTTAGCAGGTTCATATTTACTAAATATGTTAAACATTAATTAAACAGAAAGCATTTATCAAATGAAAGTACGGTAGATACAAAAGGTCGTAAGTGGTTCTATTACTCACAACTTCGACCCGCACCGGAGTTCTTTCCCCGATATGGTGAGCCTGAAGGTTGACCACCCGGAAGGGCAGGTCAAGAGAGGGGGAGATACTGACCAATTGAAACACATACAAATCAAACATAAAAATGGACACGGCTGTCCTTTTCCTTATTATTTCTGAATGATAGGCTTGCTTTCTATGCTTTTAGTATGTTTGCTTCTAATCTATGAGACTATTTTTTAGACAGACAGAGGGGAGACAAAAATTGTGATGTTACAGTACCACTGCAACCAGACGGTCATGTACGAGGAACGGGAGGACAGCTTGGATAGGTTGACAGACGCACAGGTGATATTGTTTTATAAAATTTGTGACCAAGACCCCGAGGTTGGTATATATGCGAAATTATTCAATCACACAATTGATTTGGAGAATTTAAGTGATTGATAAAAAGGTGGCCAAGCAAAATTTTACGTGTTTGAAGTTGAATGGAGCAGGACACACAATTGGACAAATACCGTGGGATTGGTGTGAAACGAATGTGTCTCTTCCAGCAGGACCCCCGCTTTCCCGTGCAGACGTCTGGTTGTGTTATGGTGGAAAATTTCTATACGACAGGCTGCCGACCAATGCCTCTGGCAGGTGTGCCCTGGTGACTTTAATTATGCTGGTGAGTGTGACACCTGTAGATTTGGACCAGTTAAATTGGGATCAATTAGAGGCGGTACATAAACAATTGTCAAAACCTTTATTAATAATGTTTCAAAATAGGATTGCTTTAGATATGTTATTGGCTGAAAAACAAGGAGTGTGGGGTATATTTCGGGATCAATGTTGTAGTTTCATCACAAACAACACGGCACCGGATGGGCGTCTCACCAAGGCATTGGAAGATTTGCAAACTTTGAACAAGAGGATGAAAGAACATTCAGGTGTAGATTCGGAAATGTGGTCAGGATGGTTGAATGTCTTTGCTAAATGGAAAGGTCTGATTAGCTCTATATTAATCTCAGTGGCAGTATTTACAGCTATTATGGTGCTTTGCGGATGTTGTTGTATACCTTGTATCAGATCTCTTACAGTTAAAACCCTCGAGCGCACCTTGGGCCCGCTGCCACCGGGTGGCAAGTATATGATGATACCCGTGTCGGACCCACAGCCGGTTCCTCTGGCAGCCAGCAGGTCCATGGGGTTCAGCGGAGTAAGTGGTAATGGCCTCAGTTGTCTGAGGCCATGAGAGGGAATAATATTTTAGATATCATTCTACATTTTTTATTTTTTACTGTTATTATTTTTCTATTATTATTTTGGCGGGGGTGATGGCCTCAGTTCGCTGAGGCCATGAGAGGGATTAAAGGATTTTATAAGCTTGACAAGTGACATGTATTCAGTTTAATGCAATAAAGATATATACTGATTGGGCTTTAATTCAATGTATGAGAAAAGGTCAGGCCAGGCTGTGTGAAATGCATGGGTGGCAGATGTTTTGTGCAGGAGGAGCCGCACGTCGGAGAACTGAGTGTGCAGACGTGAAGGGTCCCGGACTTCGATCAAGGCCACCCGGCAGTTGTTGTGTGAGATGGTCACACGGTCGACCGTGAGAGCAGAATAACAGATCCAGTGGTTCATGGGCAGTGGAGCGCACAAACAACTGCCTTGGCGCGCACCGTGGGAAGAGCCGACACGTCACCTTGCGGGCAGAAGACGTCCACTAAGAGAAAACTAAAGTTAACTGCAGATGACACATAGCCAATAGTAGAATAGTAGGATATCTTTGCTTTGTTTGCTGAAATGTATAAATGATCCTGGGCAACTCGGGGGGGGCGTCGTCCTCTGTTGGGTACAGGGACGCGCAGAGCTGTAATGGTAGGAACCGAGCCCCAGGCTTTGTATTAGATCTCGTGTTAGGAATAAATCCGCTCCCGTGTGAAGTTGCCGGCTGCCTGGTCATCTTTCTCTCAAAAATGAGCGCGCATAATTGTTGGATGAAGGTCGTGTTTGGTTAACCATTAATGGAGTCAGATAATTAATTCGAACTATTTTGGTAAACTTTTGGTACATTTAAAGTTAGGAATTCCAACAATACCCAAACACCCGTAGCTCACAAAAGTGTACCAATGTATGAAGATTGAAGTGCATTGAGTGAGGGAAAACTTAAGAGCAAGGAAAGACAAACACCTGTCTTGTGTTTTTATTGGGAATCATTTTGAGTTGGCCTCAAGTGGTGTTTGGCCAACACACTGGTGTTAAGACAGCACATTTACCTGAATCAGTGAATATGTAAGAGATCAGATCCCCTGCAATCATGTTTATAGTTTTTTAACATCTGTCTAAACCACAATGCACAGAACGAAGCTGCCTGACTGGCACTGGACTGCTACCTCTGACTGGAGCTCAGCTTGCTATACATGTACACCTCTCATGGCTCAGAGTCGAAGACAGACTCAATAATCATCTTCTGTGTTTTCTTTAGGAATATATGCCACTCATTTGGCCCGTCCCAGACCCAGGACTCATGTTTGTAGATCTATGTTGTTCTGAGCCATAACAATCTGCCCCCTGCTGTTACTGAAGCTTCTGCAAAAGCCACTTTTAAGAAACTGCTTAAAAAGTCTATGCCCTCTGAATCGCAGTTGACATTCAGGAGCAATGTAATATTTTATTCTTATGTAAATGTGCACCACCTAGTGTAAATTTGGGTCACAGTAATAATGTAATAATTTTTTTTTGTGTTCGTGAATTAAACAAAGGACCCCACTAAGAGTAGCGCTGTGACCCAGTTCAACAACTACAGTCTATCTATCTATCTATCTATCTATCCAACAAAGGCAGAAATTTTAAACATACCTGCAGAAGACAATACAGACACACAGTTTGTCTTCAAGCTAGCACATCTGCTCCTTAAACACGGAAAATATTTTATCTGAAACAAATGCTTCCTTTGCGTTGGTCACATAAAAGAATTTGCGCCGACACTGAAAAACATTTGTAAAACTATTACTGCCGGCGAATCAGACATTGTAATTGTATTGTATTGTAACATGTCTCTATACAACCTATTTAGAGATAGAATCAACAAAAAAGAAACAAAGTAGCAGCTCTTTCAAATGCAACTTAATTGTCATCACATTGTGAGGGTATGTATGAAGTTGCGACGTCAGCCCAACCGGTGTGACGGAAGCAGAGTGCGTCCATTAAACGGGAAATGACTTAATATTAATAAATAGATGTGACTCGTTGAGATTTAATATACACAAATATCTGTGAAATTATCATATTTATACAAAAACACAAGCAGGGAGAAAAATAATGTATTAAGTATATTTTTTAACTCCGTTACATTTAGTTATAAAAATGTTTTGAGTGTTGGTATTTTGGGCTCAAGACTTTCTTGGTTTGGTTCTTAGCGCTCAGAGAAGACAAGTAACAGACTCAGCTATTGACAGGTTCGGTTTCTCAGCCACACCAACAAGGCAAGAAGGATTAAAGATCAAATTTCAGTTTGCGTACGGCCTGAATGTTTTTTTTTGTCAGTGTTAGTTCAGGGTAAAAAATGGTCGCGTAGACATTTTCCAGTTGTGCGCCTACAGTTTTAACGGTCAGAAACAACGTTTCTTGTCGCCAGGAAATGTTGAAATGCTGAATTCTTACACATGATGTCAGGGTTCACTGGAAGGCGAGGTGGAGGAGGACCCAAAGATGCAGGGAAGCCAAGGCAAGGTAACTTGAGGGGAGTTTAATTAACAAACAAAGGCAAACTAGGGACTTGGAAACAAATGAACGAAACGACGAGGACGAACAAAACACGACGGGACAGAACTAAACGGGACTATGGAACAGGAACTGTGACGAGTAACATGAGCAATGAGCACGAGCGAGCGCAACAGTGGCATGCCAATAGGGCAATGCAACAATGGTCAGTGAGGTCGGGGAAATTGTGCAATGCACCGACGACGAACCGTCGGCACGGGGTGCTTAAATAGTCCGGTGATTAGAGGAGCAGATGGGAGTCAGGTGTGAGGTTAATGGGGAACCGGTGTGTGGCTGGTGGGTGCGTCTCCTCTGCCGGACGAGACAGGGCGGGAACGAGCGCTGAAGGAGACGCCCCCCACTCAGCTGACAAAAACAAACAACACATGGCCTGGTGCGTGACAATAACAGCTAAAACCTGACATGCCCGACACGGGTCATGACACATGATCACTACTCTTTGTGTTAGATATTTTAATTAACTTAAGTTCTAGTGAGTAATACTGCTTTTAAACTTCTATATGTTTTTAGTGGCCCCTGTGCCTCATTGTTCTGATGTGACATCATCAGTCCTTTATACGGCATATTGAGTCCTGCGATTATCAAAGTGACATTTGACATCTCACTGTATAGTGCTGGCACGAAGGTTTCGCAATGCAGAGGTGTGGGATTCGAATCCGGCTCGGCCTTCCTATGTGGAGTTTGCATGTTCCAGGATTGGTTGCCATTCTTAGATTTTGAATGTGACAGCAACCTGTGCGTATTCGTGTGTGGGGGTGTGTCTGTGGGTGTGTGTGCGCATGTGTGCTTGCATGTTCAAACTCTCTTAGTGGACAAAGTCATGCAATCTTAGGTCAACTGAAACTAATTGCTGAGATACAACTATTAAAACAGGCAGATTTGACCGGAGCATAACACAAGGATTAATATTTGTCAACTGTGGGAGTGTGAAGCCCTTGGAGACTTGTATTGATCATGCGGTGACTGTCAAATATTTAACTGATCAAAACATTTTTAATTCGTGAGTAAGCAGCTTTATATACTAGTTGGGAAGGGCCCTAGGTCAAGCATGCACCTTTTACGTTGCACATCTTGCAGCAATGCAGTTGTTATACGCTTGTTAGTACCCTCTGCTGGTAAAAGATTGATACATCATCTAAATTTATTTCACACAGAGTGTAAACTACATGAACATTTTGATTAAAATTAACATCTACTTTGGTCTATTTTCCACTACATCATTTAGGTTGAAAGTGGAGATTTATTAACATTGTGTTACTGTAAGTGATGCCAGCCTAGAAGTCAAAAGTACAGGTCATCTTATTTATGGGCTGTGTAGTACAAAAAGATGGGGAGGGTACAAGATATTTGAGTGGTTCCTAAAGAGAAACAAGATAAATTACATCTTAATATACTTTACACTTTATTGAGAACGAAATCCTAACATTATAAAGACTATTTTATCTTAACATTTGTCAATTTGTCTTTCACTTTTTTACATAACATTCGAATTTATTGGTATTGAGTCTTGAAATTCGGAACATCAGATCGTGAAACTGTTTTCCAATGAATGTTGCAACTGTGAGCTCAATTAAAAACTAGTGCTGCCAAGCTATTAAATTTTTTAACTAATCACAAAAAAATTCCATGATTAATCATATTTTTTAACTGCTATTTTGTGAAGCTTTTAACAGATATTTACTTGAATAATATCTTGGAATTAATGCAAAATCACAAAATATGAAGTATAGTTTATTAAAAAACTGTTTGAATACCATTTTTTGATTCTTGAATACGATCTAAACGGAGACATGTTTACAAACATTTTTCTCAGAAACAATTCTCAAAACTGCCCACAAGCACCACACTCCAGCAGTGTTGGTTTGCAAGGCCCAGTGGTAACTTGGGTAGGGTGTTTTATTCTGAGATGTGCTGAAGATGAAAAGCTAATATGGTACATATGCAAAGTAGGCAAATTATTTTTCAAACAAATCAAACTGTTACATTTTTTTAAATTAATTTCCAGAGTTAATGCTTTAATATTGACAGCCCTATTAAAAACAAAACACTCAAATAAACTGGGTAGATTATAACACCAATATAGATACAGTAGAACCAATGACACCCAGAGAATATTCCAAATAGATGTAATTTTATTCATATTTCACCTCATGTAATTTAATATTTCAAAACAGTCAAAAACCAGTTCTGCAACCTGCGTCATCCTTGACTGTCACAATTTTCCTCAGAGCGCAATACAGGCTCGCACAGTCAATATAAGGAATCCTGGGTGGGTGGCCAACGGTCGTTTTTTGCTCTGGTTGGATCCTAGTCTGACGCACCGTGTAGTGTGCGGTGGCTTAAACTGTGATTACAGCGAGGGTGTATGTACCTGTGTTATTTTAATTCAATATAAAAACGTGATTTTAATTGTTGAGTTTTTGTTTTGCGGAACCCTGGAGATATCCTTGGCCACCACAAGAATATGTCTAGCTCCGCCACTGTGTGCTGTCAGATATTTAACTGGTATAAACATATAACTTGCGTCAACCCCACTCCCACATATACATGTGAAAAGAGAACAAAAGGTAGCTTATTAAAATTACAGAAGAACAGAGACCAAGCAACAG
>NC_142393.1:34015052-34027552 GCF_059441095.1 Idiotropiscis lumnitzeri | reverse complement strand
ATATATATATATATACACACATACATTATATATATATATATACACACATACATTATATATATATATACACACATACATTATATATATATATATACACACATACATTATATATATATATACACACATCCATTATATATATATATACACACATCCATTATATATATATATACACACATCCATTATATATATATATACACACATCCATTATATATATATATACACACATCCATTATATATATATATACACACATCCATTATATATATATATACACACATCCATTATATATATATATACACACATCCATTATATATATATATACACATACATTATATATATATATACACACATACATTATATATATATACACACATACATTATATATATATATACACACATACATTATATATATATATACACACATACATTATATATATATATACACACATACATTATATATATATATACACACATACATTATATATATATATACACACATACATTATATATATATATATACACACATACATTATATATATATATACACACATACATTATATATATATATACACACATACATTATATATATATATACACACATACATTATATATATATATACACACATACATTATATATATATACACACACATACATTATATATATATATACACACATACATTATATATATATATACACACATACATTATATATATATATACACACATACATATATATATATATATATATATATATACACACACACATATATATATATATATATATATATATATATATATATATATATATATATATATAAATATATACATACATACATTATATATATATATATGAAAAAAGATGGATTTCTGTTTTATGGCAAATATAAAACGTCAAACAACACATAAGTCGCAGGCACGGGAAACAACAACTCATCTGCTTTTGTGTGAAGCTCTCTTCACACTGCTAACCGACAGCGATGTTTGTGGCTCACTATAGCAACAGCTTAACTCCTGGTGATCGATCGCTCTTTTGGATGCGGGCATCAAATCCCTTGTTTGTAAGCATTTTTTCGTCGAAACTAACCGGCTACTACAGCCAATATTCAATGCGATGCGGCACAGTTCTAGTTTACCTATAAAATGAAGTCTCTGTGGACTACAGGAATAACAATTTTTAAAAAATGGTGATTCGTGCTCCAAGGGTGCATCTAAGAGTTTTTTTTTTTAAAAACGCTGCAAAAAGAGACTCTCGGGAATGACGCTGACAGTTAGAAAAAACAACAGAGAACTAGCCAACAAATAAGAGAAAGGGTAATTATCTATACAGTACTTCTCTCAGGAATGACTCACACAGTTCTTCACCGTGGCTGATACAGTGTATTGATACATAGTCACAAGTATCGCAGAATAAATAGAAGGAGAAATGCAATCACATCAAAAGTTGACTAAGTCCTCTTATATGAACGGATCAGCCTGAAAAAGGTACCGTCATATGACAATCGAAAACCCTATTATATCGAATTTGCTACGATTCACACACACTCTTTAGAGAAGAAGGCATTTCTCAATGTATGCAAAAATTACCTTTTTTGAGCTGCGGGTAACATCTTTGTCACAGTAATCGAAATAGAAAGGCGCCAGAAAACACATTTGAACAATAAGCCCGCTTCTTCTTCTGGTACTGTAACAACGTTTGGCGCGCATTACTCCCACCTTTTGACATGGAGTGTGGTTTGCACCCACTCAGAATACAAACAGTTCTTGGTCATTCTCACACAATTTTTCGATGTCTTCAAAATTGTGTCCGTTTTTCTATATTTTTCATGGTATGTCAATATATAATTACAATCTCGTCTGTTTCCTATTTATTATTTCGCTGACTACACATTTAAATGAGCCGTGTGTCCTTATTGGGTGCTGGTTTTACGGTCTTGTATTATGTCTGTTTTTTTCAACATAGTTTCTTGAAAGATTTTTCTTCAGAATAATTTACAAATGACTGCCTGTGTGATCTCAGTTCCATTCCTCCTGCTTACTGATTTGATATTTGCCTGATGCGGTATTACATTCGTCTATGCATTTCATCCTCCTTATGCGTCTTTATGTTTAGCCCGATGCCACCGTGCCACCTTGCAAAATCCATCCATCCATTATCTGTTCCACTTCTCCTCACAATCTGAAGCTGGGCTGAAAGATGTGCGCCATTTTTCGATTGCGCTCGTCCGAGTACAGTTTCTCGTGAGATTTAGAAAAAGCCGCCCAGATATCTGTCTTTGTACTGTTTCCTGAACTCCAGAGATCGAAGAAACTAAATATCGGAACTATAATCAGTTGTTGAGTCTTTATTTGACCCTTTTCCTCTTGAGTACAAAAAAACAAACACACATTGGAGTAAGTTTGGCTTTTAAGGTTCATTTACTAAATACTTTTCATTTCCTCCGCGACTCAACTCCAACAGAACTAAAGCTTATATTGACACGTTGCTGTCAAGGAAATACTTTATTGTACTTGCCAAATAATCAGACAATTTCGTGTTAGCGCCTCAAAGATTAATAAAAGGGTTGATAACATGACATGTTTGCTAGTTATGCATCTTCCATGAGAAGAATTACTTCTCCGTCAATTTGTGAAAATGAAAGGGACATGTCCACTAATTTTGAGTTTTTTTCCTTTTCACTTAAGCGCAAAAAATGTTTTTCTAAGTGACAACTTGCACCAAACCTGATGTCAAAATGAATGGGGTTTGCAAAATTCCATTGGTGGGAAGGCAGAACTGCAGACAGGTTGAAGCGCCGATGCAATTTTGTAATGAATTATTGCAACTTCAATAAAAAACAAGTTGGACCCGGAAAAGGAAAAGAGACAGTTTGCAGTGAATTAACTAAGGTTGAATGAATTACATTATTTAAATATTTAATTTTCAAATTGTTCGATGCTTTTAAATGAATGAAGACCATTTATTCTAGCTAACAAAATGTGTCCTTCACACTGAGGTAAAAAAAATATTTTATGTTCAAACATGGGTAAATGATCACATCATTGACATTTTTATCACCTTTTTTTTAAATCAAATTTAGATTTATGATTTGAAAATTGCCTTTCCCTTGTAAAGGACATTAGTTATTTTATAAGATGTCAGTAGTCAAAATTTTGTTAGTCTCCTTAATAATGTGGTGATGTTATTAGAATCAAGGTTGGTCAAACATACATTGAAGACATATCCAAACTAAGGTCTTACCAGAACCAGTGCGATCCCACTGCATCTTGGAGAACAGGAGATTTAGGAAACTACCATATTTTCCGGACTATAAGCTGCTACTTTTTTCCAAGATTTTGAACCGAGCGGCTAATACAACGGTGCAGCATTTCTGTGGATTTTTCCTTCACCGGTAGGGGCGCTCTATAGTTCAGAAAATACGCTAAATATCTCATTTTTTTTCTCTTGGGTCTGTTCTGTTTTAATTCGCGAAGTTGTTGCAGTGTTAAAAGGCACTGTTTTAAGAATCTATTTATGCACCTTTATGTGTATTCACAGTACAAAATCGTTCTGTACATGCAGTAAACAACTCATTTTTTTTTCAACATAGAAAACTGCGGCATATAGCCTGGTGCGGCTTGTATATCGTTTTTTTTGTTTTTCTCCAAAAAGAATTGCTCTGGCTTATATGCGGGTGCACCTTGTAGTACAGAAAATATGGTGTGTGTGTGTGTGGGGGGGGGGGGGGGCGTGTGTGTGTGCGTGTGGGTGTGTGTGTGTGTGGGGGGGGGGGGGTGCGGGTATGCGTGTGTGTGGGGGGGGGTGCGCGTGCGCGTGTGTGCGGGGGGGGGTGCGTGTGTGTTTGTGTATATACAATTTCGAAGGTAAACTTCTTTTACTTTCACCTGTGTTTGATTTAATGTATTTCTGTGTATTGTTCTGTCATTCTGTTAAACAACGTCTTGTCTGGTGACTGAGCTGAGGGCCATTTATATCCATTATATCAGAAACCACACCATAATTTCAGTATTATTGTATAATATTACTAAGTTATATCTCTCGAGTACGGAAAAGGTGTATTGTAATAATTGCCAATAAAGTCACATTTTAGGAGTCTCTTTAGGAGATACATATTGAAGCTTATAGTGTGACTTCTTCATTTCATGTTAAGAATATCTTCTCTTCAAACATGTTTATTATATCTTCTGAGACACCCATGCGTCTCAAAAACATCACAACCTCTGATGAATACTCTGCCGTCATTGATCTGATTGGGTTGAAATGCAAAATGGGAAGGTTTCAATTAGGTAAACATAAGACAGACAAAGAGAACAAACAGGAAGGTGTTATAAAAACCAACCATAGTCATTATCTAGTCCAGAAAATCTTAATTTTCAAGAATACTTGAAAATACATTTTGAATTTTAAAAAAAAAAGTAAGGTAGTGGCTCAAGGCTGCCACTGGATGTCGCTCCTTCACCATGTTATTTAAGTTGTGAAGCAAGATCTGTACTTTTCGTCCATGGTGGGACCCAGTAGTGTTGCCTCTGTTTGCGTGGAGTGGTCCATTTTGATTCAGTGTCTTTGATTTCGCAAAAGTGAGCGTGTACCTTCCGCAGCACACAACACATATGAACCTCGGGCAATTAGCCAGTCTCGAAATCCACAGCTAACACACCCCACTCACTGTGCAGTCCCCTTATGCTGATAGTGGGCCAACTCTCCAGGGTTAGGAGCTGCTGTCCAACCGACAATGACTCATATTTTAGACACACACCCACTCTAGCCTCAAGGTGCTATTCAAAAGATCCCCCTTAGAGTCCACTCCACCTCCCTCTTTGAATGTCTTGGTGGGAGTCAGCTGGGGAACCGGACATAAGATCGGCCATCCTGCTGCCCCTTTTTTCATTCAAATTACAGAATTAACAAGTTTTAGGTTGATAGCTGTTAAACAAATAATAAATCACTTCATTTAAATGATTTCCTTCTAGGGCAAAACTACCACAGATAGGGTAGGATAAAATATTGCGGACACTCAATGAGTTATATTAAAATAAATGAAAACAACTGGTCACATTGATGCATATTTATAGTTAGAGAGACGTTAATTAATTGTAACCAGTAACAACGGACACCCTGAACTGGTTGCCAGCCAATTGCAGGGCACCCAAAGACAAACAACCATCCGCGCTCACACTCATACCTAGGGGCAATTTAGAGTGTTCAATCGGCCTGCCTTGCATGTTTTTGGAATGTGGGAGAAAACCGGAGTACCTGGAGGAAACCCACGCAAGCACGGGGAGAACATGCAAACTCCACACAGGACCCGATGCTGTTTCTCACTGTGAGGCCATCGTGCTAACCAGTCGGCCAAGTGTGCCGCCGACATTCACTTTATATACATTATTTTGTGTTCCTGTTTGAAGGAAGACAACCTATGATCAAATGTTTTCATCGTAATTTCTGTAAAATATTCAAAGTTCTGGGGATGGAAAAGGCTCCAATCAGGAATGACCAATGAACTACCAATATCACGCCTCCCGCTCTCGTTACCATGGGAACAGCATGAGTCCCTTCTCCAATTTTGATATTTATTTCTTTTACTTGACAATCAGAGCCCCCTTTAGCAATAACGATCTAGTCCTATACTATATATGTTGTCCATAAGTTCAATTCTATTTGCCCACGTGGATGGTTTGAATCGGATCTCAGGCAGTATGTATATTGTACAGTACTGCATTGATGACCAGATCAGCAGCCAATCAGAATGCCAATTGATTGGTATATACCAACGTTGGACGCGATGAAAGGGGCTGATTCAAAGTCACTGAAACTGCGGAGGAGGGTTCAAATAACACGACGAAAGGCACGACAAAAGAAGCTTTTTCTGGAGAACCTCCCTTTGGACCGATGGGAATTGGGGAATTACTGTCAAGATAATACGGCCATCGGCCACGTGACTAAGATTATGTTATCAAATGATCATGATCACTGACAGGCATCACGCCAAACATTCTATTTTAATTCTCTGAAGCAGCGATGTGGGGAAAGGTGACGTAAGACACGGAGCTGCAGGAATGCTGGCACATGCGCAGAAAAATGACGCTGATGGCTGGAACCGTCGCCTGGAAATCAGACGCCCTGCGAACGCCATCTTGGCTCTAACGTCATGAAAGAATTAAGTGTGGATCGCTTCGCGGGGCGCCATTTTGGCTCACCAGGTTCTCGGGCGACACATTTGTGGAACTCTGGGCGACTACAGGCATCCGACTAACGGTGGACGTGACGTTTGAGGTGTCAACTGCAATTTGGGCGTTCACAAGAAGCATTTACGGCGTATGGATCGGCGTTGTGGTCGACTCCAAAGTGGAGATTTTCTGCTTAGGTTCGGGGAGCGGAATCCCCCATATGATACGTTTGGGTAGGGTTAACCGTCTGAGATACTGGGCGTACACAGTGCAATCAAACCAGGAGTCAACCGGCAATTCCATCGCCAGATAGACCATTAACCCAGCAAGCCAAGCATTTTGGATAGCGTTTAGCGACGTTAGCTTGCGGTGGAGATCAGCACCAAGGTCCGAATTGGAAGTCTGGGTGGATTTTGTCGATTGGGTTAAACATTTCGTATGATAATTCGATTAAATTATGCGGTTTCGAGTAGTGCAATTGTTTCCATGCAAAGGAGGAAAATCTCTGTGGTTCCCGTTGAGCTAACCCGCTAGCTGGCGAGCCCACTCACCGGGATAGTGGTACCACAGAAGGTGGGGCGGGCGAACTTGGACTCTGAAGTGACCGACGCTTTTATCTTCATCACATTTGGATCATACAATTCCCAGTGTCACCGACCTGCCATAATAACACTTCGGTTAATTAAGTGTGCCGATCCTAAACAATTGTGAAGGGGCTATTTGTAGAGCTCCCAGGTTTGCCTTTGGACCATGGCGGACGACGATGTGCTTTTCGAAGATGTCTACGAGTTGTGTGAGGTGATTGGCAAGTGAGTACGGCCACGGTACATGCTTTTTGTTTGTTTGCTAACTATTTGGCAGTTATTGTACGTACTTTCTGTCGCAAAGTTGCATTTCATAGTTGGTGTTGACACGAAGTCTTTCTTGAATCTGGACTCTCATGTTATTCCACTACGGTCGGGGCAGTAGAAGAGTAGACATTTGCATGATGGAAGTGACACCCACTGTAGTAGATCTTAAGATCATTGCACACACCTAAGATTGAGGGACATGCCCCTGCAGTTTACCTGAAATGACTAGTTCCTCCTGTGGTCACTAATTCAAGGAAGGTAAAAAAAAAAAAGTTCAACTCGTTAATTCATTAAGTTGGTTTAGGAAAGAAAAGAATGAGTTGTGATAGCTTTGTGCTTACTTTGCTGTAGAAGTTAGAGTTGCGGAAACGACTGTTAGAAATGTTGTTTTATCAGTGTGTTGATTTCTGGTGTCTTGGAAATGTTGCTGGAAGTGATCATTTTTCCCTAACCTAGATGCACAAGGGCAAGGCAGTCTGGCACCAGGATAATCAGCAGAAAGAGAAATGGATGGTCTTTGAGTTGAAGATGGAAATAAAGTCAGAAGGCATTGACAGTGTCACTCTTGTGTCCCAGTTTGTTTTTTCACTCTCACTCCAGTAGGGACAATAAAAATCTGTTACCTTTTTTTTGTTCTGGACATATAGTTTTGATTTGTAGATTTAATTTAATTTTCTATCGCCTCTGGTATTCACAGTAGCATTTGAATTTTCACACATATGCTTTCTGCTTCATGTCCATCAGATTGGATTGAAACTTACTTCCACATTACCAATCCAACAGGTCAGCTCCCATCAAACCGTGTCAGGTCAAACTGTGGCAAAAGATAACACCTAGATGTTTGAGTTGAGAAAGTAGTAGAGATTGTTCTTTTGCTTGCAACGTTAGGAGAGACACATGCTGTATTGTTGTAGACACATGCCCTAGGGTGCAACATAATCCAGACAAGTGACTAGTGAGCTGCAGTTTAGTATTCTACTGTGGACCAAAATCATTGGGATTGGTTGTTAGAAGAAGTTGGCCTCCTCCAACTATTTCACTATTGTACTGCCCATAATTAACCACTGCTCAGATGTGACTGAACCACAACCCTTGCTTTTACGGAGGTCAGTTGATTTTTTTTATGCTTGCAACACAGTATGCAGCAGAGCAAAAAGACGATTATCCTATTATCTCAATAGTGTACAAGTAAGCTAATTTAAAAACACAGATTGTTTTGTCTATTTGAAAAGCTCTATTGCTGTTATTGACGTCTGACTCCAACACAAGCAGATTTATTCATTTACTCATTTACTACACATTAACACAGGGACTTAAGTTAGCCACAGTGAGAGAATGCAAAGCTGCCGCTCAAACCAATGTATTTTTGCTCTTCATGTTGAGTCTGTTGCTGCATGTGTTCGCTATTTAGGCTAGAAAAGAAATTGAAGAGTTGATAGTAAAGTTTCCTCATGTCTGGCACATACGTTTGCAACAAAAATACATATCATCCAGTCTTGGATTGAAAGTATAAAGGAGACCTTTGTCACAATTTGTTAATTTCTTTTGATGACTCCTCTTGTCCGGATGTGAGGCGCGTATCGGCGTTTTGTATGATCCCACAGCTGCGGTCATGTCAGCATGACATGCGGCCTCTGCACTCCCTGCACACACTTTCTCTCTTACTTAGTGATGGTGGATTTCATTTGATAGATTTCAGTAACATTTTTATTCTATTTATTGAAATAGTGCCCCTTCTTCCTGCATGTAGTGCACCCCATTTGTACATGGTTTTTCAATGCATTCCCTATTATTTTGCCATGATAACAATGGCACTTAAGCATTAAAGCAGTTTTTGTCACCCAACACTCATTGCTTGATACCAGCAATGTGTTTTATTGTCACACACATTAGCATTTTCCATTAAACTACTCTCTTGCTTATTGCCACAATTTTGAGATTTCCTTACAAAAACATGCAGAGTTGTTATAATACTTTTACCCCTTGTGGGCTAAAAGTCATTGTGGTTGTCACATCATCAGCACGGTACCTGGTGGGATAGTGTTTTACTGAACAAATTGTGCACATATTTAATGCTTTGTTTACTTGGTTCAGAGAGAAATGGTGATCAAAGGCCACTTTAAAGCTCACTAAGTGCGTTTTTGACTAGTTTGTCCACACTAAATATGAAATGTTTGTCTATTGTGCTCCATATGTCATATGCCTCCTTCACAACTATGTTGAGAAACACAGCAACAATATCTGCCACATCTTAGCTTCCATTAGTGTGCTCACCCTTGCCCATGTCCCTATAATAATGCCTTTCTTTTAGTATTTACAGCTGGGCGGCATACAACTGCTCTGTGATTCCCTTGGCAACAGTATCGCAAAACTTCCATGTGCCAAACCTCCGACATGGCTGTTGGCATATAATTATGAGCACATGAGTGCTGACTGCATGCATATACGCACACGCACACACATACACATACAAGTAGGTGTCTAATTAAACTGGTGGTTATTATAGGGGACCTTTCAGTGTGGTGCGCCGCTGCATCAACAGGGACACCGGCCAACAGTTTGCTGTTAAGATCGTCGATGTGGCCAGCTTCACCTCCAGCCCCGGCCTCAGCACTGAAGGTAAGAAAGGGGGCAGACCTTGCTGTCATGCTTATACTTAAACCTTGAGCCTTGTGCACCTGGGACAGCAGATGGGCCGGGTGCAAACAATCTGGACACAAGGGCACTGAATAACTTGCCTAAAATTACACTTTGATGCCCAAATCTGAATTCAGAAATCAGAATCAGAAATCCCTTTATTGTCGTTGTACAGTGTGCAATGAGATTAGAGAGCTCCCCTCTCAAGTGCAATAAAACAATAATTTTATCAAATATATAAATTAGATAAATAAAAGAATAAATAATGAGATGGAAAATAATACGAAATTGGATAAATAACACATTACGTTGCTGCAAGGTAGGGGTGGTTTTGTGTGTGTGTGTATGTGTGTGTGTGTGTGTGAGAGTTCAGAATGGTTATGACTCTCAGAAAGAAACAGTTTTTCAGTCTATTAGTCTTTGATTTGATGCACCTGTTAGCGCCTGCCAGAGGGCAACACGTCAAACAGGTGTGAGTTTGGGTGAGTTTTGTCTTTGATGATATTGAGAGCTCTGCTGAGGCACCGGGGGGGTGTAGATGTCCGACAGGGAAGGGAGAGGGCAGCCTATAATCTTCTGTGCCGTTTTGACTGTCCTCTGGAGCCTCACTCGGTCAGCCTCAGTGCAGTTGCTGTACCAGGTGGAGACACAGTAGGTCAGCAGGCTCTCGATGGACGAGTGGTAGAAGGCCAGCAGCAGCTTCCTGTCCAGGTTGAATTTCCTGAGGACCCTCAAGAAATGCAGACGCTGGTGGACCTTCTTTACCACTGCGAATTGCGTGTGCGCGTGTGTGTGTGCGTGCATATATGCGCGCGTGTGGGGGTGCGTGTGCGTGCGTGCGTGGGTGTGTGGGCGTGTGTGGGGGGGTACGTGTGTGTGTGCGCACGGGTGTGTGTGTGTCAGGTAGGCCTTTGGGGCAGGACCTAATTCGTGTGTTTGCATCCATGTTAAGATAACATGCATGTTGGCGCTCACTATATGCCATCTGCAGTGCCCCTGTCAGGGATTAGCTCTGCAGCCAGTAACAATAGCAATAGAAGGCAATGAGCCCCGGGAGGAGGAATGCGTGCAGTCTCTGGAGATTTAACGCTTCACAAGTCTAGCATCAACATATCTCCACTAAAATTGTATGTTATTGTCATGATCCTAAAGCCCACCACACACTGAGCAACATGGCCAAAACTGCATTTCATGAGTGGCCGCCGGTGAGGCACTGCTTTGGGTACAACTCTGAATTTTATCTGCACTGAATCACAGCGTTGCAGCGCAAGAAAGACACAGTAAGCTAACCGCTGCCTATCTGGACCAGTACAGTATAGCCTGTGGTGTGGGAGTGGGAGGTGTACAGACATCCTACGGTACGGTGCGGTCTGTATTTGTGTTTGGTCCATGGTTTGGTACAGTTTTGGTACTTTTGGTGCAACAATACAATACAACTTTCTTCATATAGTGCATTTCACAACAGCTACGGGGGCATATTCTCCCATTCACGATTAAGTTAATTCCTTTTGCGTCTTTTCTTTTTTTTCCAAGACGAGGTGAATTCTCACACACTCACCATGTGTAAACTGGAAATATCCACCAAAAAAATCCAGATTCATTGACGGCGGAGTGTGGCCCTAATTTCCGGATCGTGGAGTTATGAGACACAAGAATTGCATAGTCATCCATTTCGAAAATATGTAAGACTTTGATTGTGAAATTAACTTGCATCGTGGATCTGGAAGTAATCCCCAGAGACGTGTAGTCGGCTAATTTCCGGGTTAGTTTTTTTTTTTTTGCATTCACTTTTTAATAAATCCATTACAAGCAATTTAATCAGATTACTTTGCTCATATGGTACTGCATGGAATGCTTAGAAGACAAATTAAGTTGACTAGGTGGCCAGGCAACACATTGCGAGCGTGGCACATCAAATAAAAAAAAGACTATAATTTATGGCCCATAATTACGATGACTGTATATTTTGTGATTTCCAGACTTTCATTCAATTCACTATTTTCTTCAACTCAAGCTTCAGTGCAATATTCACTATGTACAGTAACATTTGCAAACATGCTACATCATCAAAAACATTCAAGCTATGACTCTTCCTCGACTATGTTCGTGTCTGGAAGCCACGTTGTGTTTGATTTATCTTTGTAACACTCTCACTAACACGATGTCCTATATGGTACCCTAACATATTGTCGGTTTTAGTCGACGGAAACGCAAAAGAAAACGTTTTAGTCTTGTTTTTGTAAATTTATTAGTCTAAAACCCAAAAAGGTTTTAGTCCATTTTAGTTCAAACTAGGTATACAAGGTTTCCACCCAATAGCAACAACTTTTTGATGGACTATTAAGGATTATGCATTACAAACAGATAACGTAACACATCATAAATAGAAATAAAAATAATTGACCTGTAGATTTCCCCTTGATATTCATCATAGTACGTGTATCGAAACCGCTGACCCCAGTGGCAATGCTCATTGCTCCAAAATACGCAGAGAACCAAAACGTATTATTTGGCAACTGTTGTGGGTTTATTTCACTTAATGCAACATAAAATAAAAACGTTTTAACAACATAAACTTGTAGTAAATGTGTTCTATAGTACAGTAGCACAAGTACAAACTATCAAACATGTCTTGTTTACTTGTACCAGCTTGCGGTTATCAGAGCGAAGCAGCCTTGTGAGTGTCACGGTCGAGACAAATGACCGCAGATGTGTTCGCGCGACACCAGTATATGCGTGCCCAAACGAAAGATAGGTTGCACTTCATTGCAATGTTTTGAAAGACAGATTACATGTACAAAAGGAAGGGATGCCATAAATTTTGAGCGTCTGACGAACCACACGCTAAC